>NW_017674610.1:0-85671 GCF_001879085.1 Nicotiana attenuata
AACTGATTCATTGTGTTGAAGTTCGGCAATAGCTTGGCCATGGTCATTCAACTCCTTGTGCAAATGGATGACCGTGGGGTCACCTTGGGGTACATTCGCTCGGCTTTGCCATGCTGAAGAGGTGTCGGCCATTTCATCAAGTACATCACATGCCTCTTGGTAAGAAAGTTTCATAAAGTTCCCTCCGGCCAATTGGTTCACAATGCACTGATTCGTGGTGTTGATGCCCCTACAGAAAGTCTGCTGGATCATCGCCTCAGTCATGTCGTTGTTAGGGCACTCCTTTACCATTGTTCTATATCGTTCCCATATCTCGTGCAAAGGTTCCGTTGGCATTTATTTGAAAGCTAGAATCTCATCCCGAAGAGCCGCCATATGACTTGGAGAAAAGAACTTGGCAATAAATCTATCCGCCAATTCATCCATGTGTGAATAGAATGATTTGGAAGCCTTTCTAACCAGTCCAACGCTTTACCCCGAAGAGAAAACGGGAAAAGCCTCAATCTCAACGCATCCTCTGACACGTTTGTTTGTTTGCTGCCCCAGCAAGTATCTACAACCCCTTCAAGTGCGTGTATGCATTTTGGTCGGAGGCGCCCGTAAAATACCCTCTTTGCTTGAGCAAGGTCAACATAACATTTGTGATTTGAAAGTTCCCCGCCCAGATTCGGGGAGGAACAATGGCACTCGCGTACCCTTGATTTGGAAGAACTCTTGGGACTGCTCTTGGCGGTGGCGGAGGAGGGTCTGGAATAGGATTGTTGTCATTTGCGTTGGCCGGACGGCCTCTAGTGAACTTGAGGTGGTTGAACCTCTTCGGGCTCGATATCCTCTACCTCTTCCCCCGCATTCACGTTGCCAAGAGGGTCGTTTGCATTGAGAGCCATAGTACCTGAATGATCGACACAAACATAATTAGTAAACAAGAAGGAAAGAGAAGCAATATACAAAACTAACCAAACCGATAGTCAACACCGTAAGCTCCCCGACAACGACGCCAAAAAGTTGATTGCTGCCGACTCAACACTACACTAAGGTAGGAAGAGCGGTTTGCAATAGCTTTTATCCGTTAGTGGATCGGGATCGATTTTCCACAGGGAGCTAGAGTGGGAGTTGTATTATATGCTTAGTCTAGAATTGTGGTTGTGCTTCTAATATCACTTCTAACATTTTTTGTTTTGATTTTTATATCTTCTACTTTAAGACTAATATTTGAAGCTAAATTATGCTATGGAGATATTGCTAAGTTATAATTAACATAGAGAAAGGCACTAGGGTCGTGGCATTACCTAGGTGTCTAACCAACGGGTAGATGATACTAAGGATAAGTTGATATATTTGGGGCTTATGCTATAACCGTTGCACAATTGTACCCACTCTCTTACCTCTCGGTAGAGAGAGTGATTTTTCCCGATTGACTCTCTCGAGACCAATTGGGTAGGCCAATTAGACCAAGCAACTAGGGTTCAAGTAGGGTAATTACTCTCTTGAGATTTAACCCGTTAATTAGGACTACCATTTCTCATGGGTCCATCCCAATTCCTTGTTGGGTCAATTTTGGGGTCATGGACTCTCTTTCTCAAGAAAAGTTAAACCCACAAAGCTAGAATCAGTGTTTGCAACCACCAATTCTTAATTAAAACCTAAAATTAACCCAAATAGTAAACTCCCAATATCATCCTAACCTTAGATGGCAACACCCATCAATTATCCACACTAGGGTTGAGCCACAACCCTAGCTAATGGGTTTAGCTAGACATAATTAAAGAAGAAACAGAAGAATTAGAAGAAGAATTAAACATAATAAATAATTACTGATGAGAAACTACAAGAATCTATTGAGAAATTAATGCTAAAATGCCAAAATAGGCTAAAACTTCAGTTCTCACAAGCGCAACTTAATATCTGATACAAAACTTGACCTAAAAATGGAAAAAGGATCTATTTATAGTGGCTGAAAAACTTGGACAAAAATACCCCTGCGGGGTCAGCGCGGACCGCGCAAAAAGGTAGCGCGGTCGCGTCAGCTCTTTGGACTCCTAAATCTCGTCTCTGAAGTTGGGGACCGTGGACCGCGCAGAAATGTAGCGCGGCTGCGGTGGAAGATGGCGCGGACCGTGCAATAAAGTAGCGCGGCCGCGTGGCTTGACTTGGCCAAATCTCCAGCTCTCTGATTCTCATCCACGCGGACCGCAGTGATATGTAGCGCGGTCGCGTGGGACTTTATCCTTCACTGGTGGGTCTCTGAATCTCACTGGCGCGGACCGCGCAGAAATGGAGCACGGCCGCGTGGCATATCAGTGCGGTCTGTGCTAGGTCTTCCTGTTCCTCAACTTCACTTGGCCTTTGACACTTGAGCAGGTTTCACTCCGTTCTGAGCCTATCTTTGACAATTGTCACCTTGTCGCTCAAACCTGCAATCAAGCACAACTTGTAAGCATTTTAGGACTATTTTGTAGCAATTTGTACAAAAGCAATAGCAAGTAGGGGTATAAATCATGGTAAAATCCCAACTTATCAGGAGGTCGCCCTTATAGCAGACTGACTCAGGATGCGCCCTGTCTTTAACCCATTCTCAACCATTTCGCCAATTTTTATGGCCTCGGCAAATGGTTTTCCCATCGCAGACATCATATTCTAAAAATAATCGGCCTCTTGGGCTTGAAGAAAGACACTGACCATCTCTGTTTCATCCATTGGAGGCTTAACTCTGGCAGCTTGCTCGCGCCATTTGACAGCATACTCTCGGAAACTTTCCGAGGACTTTTTCTTTAGATTCGACAATGAGTTCCTGTCGGGGGCAATGTCGATGTTATATTGAAATTGCCTCACAAAATCCCGAGCCAGGTCGTCCCAGATATGCCACCGAGATATATCTTGGTCCATGTACTATTCAGAAGCAATACCGACCAAACTCTCTCCAAAATAAGCCATAAGGAGCTCTTCTTTTCCACCTGCTCCCCGCAATTGGTTGCAATACCTTTTGAGATGGTCTATAGGATCCCCATGCCCGTCATACTTTTCAAATTTTGGGGTTTTGAAACCCAAGGGTAGATGCACATGTGGGAACATACACAGGTCAGCGTAAGATACACTCTTTTGCCCGCTCAAACCTTGTATATTTTTTAGACTCTGCTCCATACTTCTCATTTTTCGAGCAATCTCCTCTTGTTCAGGGTTCTTTGAGGTTTTCTCTTGCCCCGCAGTGAATTCGTACCGGGGTTGCTGAGGGTAGGAATTAGTGGTGAACTGGGTAGGTTCCAGAGGGAAGGATGGTACTTGAAAGGTGAAGGATGACGGGTCAAAACTTGGCCTTGGCAGGGTGGGTTGTGCCGTGGCTGTAGAAGGTGGAGCAGTAAATATATTGGAGGTTGTGCCTGACATTAACACCTGGGGGCGAACCTCAGAAGGTGTTCTAGCAAAGTGAGCCGAAATGGTAGGATATCCTAGGGGAGTATTAGGGTAACTTATGGGGACGTTGGAGGTGCCACCTGCCCTTGGAATTAGCTCGGCGAATCCAGGGATTACACTTGGTGGTTCCCTACCATTAGACCAGGCGTCCCACATTTCCATCATGCGGAGACGCAGAATTCTGCTTTCCTTTGCAGCGGCCGATTTCGAAGTTGGGATGGCCAAAATTGGGCTATCCTCAGGGATAGGAACCGTTGGTAGATGACCCTCAGATGACATTTCGATGCTTCCCTTTGACCTTGTGAAATAAGGATGTGAAGCCAGAGTACCAAAAAACCAACCACCCCACTATAAAGCCTGACTGAATATAAACACAACAAATCGGTTAGTGCGAGACAATTAACACATAGGGAATCGCACGTTGGGGTGTGATGCACCTATACAGTCAAATGTGTTTCAACATGTTTTGCGGCGGTTGCGTGTTTCATCCCGGCTTTCGTTTATTTCTCCAAATTTTCTTTCTTTCCACTTTGGCTCTTTAATGCTTGTCCTCTTATTCCCATTTTCCTCTCTTTTCTTTCCTCTCTTTTCTTGCTTTGCCCCCTTTTTCGTTTTTCTTTTGGTTTTTCCTTGACTCTCTTATTCTCTCTTTTTGGTTTTTCTTTCGGTTCTTTCCTTCTATATTCCTTTATTTGAGTTTTTTACAAAATCATGACCGGATCCGATGAGGATTGCCTACGTATCACGATGCCGCGTGAATCAGATCATTACGTAGTTCAAGAAAAATATGAAAAATAAGGAAATAGTTTTTGGAGATTTTCAATTTTCATTAATAAAACTCCTAACTTTTCTATTACAAAAGACTCTAACATACTCATTTTTTGGAATTTTAACAACTACAAACATACTCAAAACAAACAACTAAAATACAGACTCGATAAATGAAAATCATGAATACATAAGTGCTTCGACTCCTGGGGCCCGTGGGACATCATTCGGTCTTGCCACGGGCCTCTGTGCAAGATCCCTTTGAAGATACTCCAGATCACTCATTATTTGGCGAACAAATGTCATAACCGCAGCAAAGAAAGTGGTTCAAGTCATGTCCTCACATTCTTGACACTTCACGATGATGTAGTCGGCAATGGCTCTAACCCTCTCTCGGATGACACCTTTTTCTTGGAGCAAACGCCCAATTTGCTGAGTCCGAGCTTCTAGTACCTGAGTGTCATTATGGTTTTGATTTTGCAACTGTTGCATATCTTCCTCCATTTGGGCCATCAAAGTATAACAATGTTCCCTTTCGGCTTTAAAGTTCCTAGCCTGTTTGGCCGCCTCATTTTCAATGGTAGTTAGCTTTCTCTTCAGATTGTTTATTGTCCCCTCATATTTTCTTTTCATTTGTTGCACAAACACTGCTCGCCCTTCTGCATTCTTTGCCAGTTGTGCTCGGACTCTTGCTAGACTGGCCTTAGATTTCTCTAAGTCATCTTGACACTCGAGTACTTTCTTTCTCAGACCGCTTATAAACCTTTCATCAGCTCGGCTTCTCTCCGGGTTTCTAGCAGTTATTTTCATTTTCTGGATCTGAGCTTTGAGGGCTTCGTTTTCTTGGGCTAACATTTTCTTCTCACCCTCATCTGTAGCGGCTTGTACATCACTAGCGAACTTGAGGTCTCTGATCTGTCCTTCTAAACTGCTTATGGTGGCCCGATACTCATCTTCTTTTGCCAACCACTCCCATTGTTCTTGTGATGCTTCGACAAACTCTTGGAGGTGGGGTCTTTTAGCTGGCCTTCCAAACTCAACTTCCCTTTTGTACCAAGCGAGGTAACCGGGCGAGACTTCACCTCGGGATAAATCACGCACTCGAGTATTTGCTGTTAAATATTGGCATTCGCTCCAAATCTGGCGAACTACTGTTTCGTGAAACTGTCCATCAGAACGGATCTCAACCACATGGAGGCTAAGGTCTTCATCCTTGGGCACTATTTGACATCTCCCTAGCTGTCTCAAAACCCAGTATGGGGCATAAGGCTGGATACTTCTGAGACCCATCAGGAGGAAATGAGGCCCAGTAGCTGGCATGTATACGATTTTATCAACAGGAAGCCACCCGAACATCCATTCTATTTGATTTGCAGTGACGGAGCGGAGGCATGATATCCATTCTGTGACCCTTTCTGGCATGCTAAACCCGTCGACCCTTGTATAAAACTCCCCTATGTAGCTTTTTCTTGTCGACCCATAGTTCATGTATCGAGGACGATGACATAGATGTTCAATCATCCACATTTGTAGCAGCAAGTTCCACCCTTCAAAAAAGTCTCATCGGGCTTTGCAGGCTGTGAGAGCTCGGAAGATTTCAGACACTATCATGGGTGCGAGGGTGCTTTTGGCCTGAGTAAGCAAAGTGCTGACGACCCCAGCTATTTGTATATCGATATTCCCATCTTTCCCGAGAAACACTAGAAGACCCAAAAATACCACCATAAAAGCGAAGCACCTGTGTTCTTCCCATTTTAGGCGATTCCCTTTGCTGCAAATTTTGCTTTCTGGATTGTTGAACCCTCTACGTGTCCGTATCGCTGGTATATAAACTTCAAAGTGGATAAACCAGCTCCCAAATCTGGGTATTGGACCCCCCTGCTTATCTTTAGCAAATCTAGAAACTTGTGTGTAGTGACAACTCTTGGAGCGACCAAATATTTGTGTCTCAGAGGAGCTTCAGTGCTCCCAATATACCCGGCTATTTCTTCCAAAGTGGGTGTGAGTTCAAAATTCGAGAAATGAAACACGTTATGAGCTGGGTCCCAAAACATAACCAATGCCTTTATTATGTCTCCTCTAGGCCTGATCTTCAATAACCCGGTGAGACCTCCCAAGTAGAGATTGACCATATCTTGTCCTGATTTACCCAAATCTTCCCACCACATATACAGTTCCAAAGGAATCTTTGTCATGACCGTCATTGGCAAGTTTTGACTCGTGCTCATTCTGCACATTTAAATTGAAGTGATTGATTTAAAACAAAACGAATTTTTTACAAAAGAGGTCAATTTCGCAAACATTTAAATAACACGGCTACTTTTGCAAATACGGCCCTAGCACTTTGAAAGGGAAGATTTTTGGGTTGTGCTTGCTAGGTAGCCAAAAATGTGAAAAAGGGTTATAGGTGGTTATTCTTGCAAAAATAGCCTTCCGGCGTCCTTTTGGGGACATTTTAGGCTTATTTAGACAAGAACGACACTACCTAATTTTATTTAAGACCGAATAATAACACTTCAATTTTTTGGGTCATTTTTTGCAAAAATGGAGTTGAACCCGATGGGGGTTGCCTACTATCCCACATCCGGTGAGAATCAAACTTGCATAGTTCGGTCAGTTTTGACATAATAAAATAGAGAAAAGACATGAAACTTTTGAAATCAAATTCTTTCTTTTTTTTCGAAATTTCGGCAGAGTTTCAGCCTATTTTGGACACCGGGTTTTTTTTTAAAGACGGGTAATCAATTCTCTCATACCTCAATTTTATTTTTTTCAATTCCTTCCCTATTCTAGCAACCGGTCAACATGCAAACCGAAGCAGATAATTGTACAAGTAGCACGTAAAATATGCATCAGGATGGTCTTTTGATTCTGGGGTCCACCTGTCCTAGACGGACCCAACCCCTGTGTTGAGTCCCCAAAGTCAAATGCACATGATGCAAACAAACGTTCCTACTAGGGATCCGGCATGAGGCTGAGTTATTCTAAGTTTAAAAACCTGGGTATATTGTTCTAGACTTGTGTACCCGAGCGGACAACTCGAGCCGTGGGGGGGGGGGGGGGGCTACGTACCGGGAACCAAAAGGCCATCCGGCTTTATAACTTGTCCGGACCTCTTTCTTATTTCAAGGTATGACACTAACAGAAAGGGGAGTCACGCCAGCGTGCACATCCCCGAAGATGAGAAGAGAAGGGTTTCGTAACAGTTTATACACAATTCAAATAGTATCAAAGCGGTAAAAAGCGGCATTTAGCACATTAGGCTCAACATGTAAAAATCAGATAATAAATAAAGCCAACTATAACAGTTATTCTAAGCTCGAATTCAAAAACCCTGAACAAAAGTTGTGGGTTCTTATCCCCAGCAGAGTCACCAGAGCTGTCACACCTCCTTTTTACACACCCGAGGGTAGTACAAGGGAGTTTTTCCAATTTAAGTGACATTATTCGAAATAGGATTATTTATTTATCAGAGTCGCCACTTGGGATAGTTTATTTGGTGTCCCAAGTCACCGGTTTATTTTAAATCCCAAATCGAGGAAAATTCGACTTTCCTTTTGAAGTCTGCGAACCAGAAATTCTGAATAAGGAATTCTGTTAACCCGGGGGAAGGTGTTAGGCATCCCCGGAATCCGTGGTTCTAGCACGGTCTCTTAATCTATTGCAATTGGCCTATTTTCTGATGTATTACATGTTTTAGCCTATGGTTCAATTTTAGTGTTATAACCGCTTTTATTTAAATATTGTTACATATTGCAAATCATGTCATGGGAACCGTACCCACGATCTACAACATGTTTAATTTTAAAGACTAAATTGTGGTCGGGTCACATAAATGTACCCCCGGATTTTAGTAATTAGAGGTCACAAACTACGTCATGGGAACCGTACCCGTAGCTGTGACAATTAATTAATTAACGCCCCTAAAGCAAACTACGAAGGTTAAAGGCATTTCTAAACTAATTTTTTATTTATGTGAGGGACATAAATTATGACTTGTCTAATATGGCACACCTCAAACTCATTTTAAGAGTCTAATTAATTAAGGAAGGCTTAAAGGAATTCTTGTTATTTTTTTAATCTAAAGATTCGAACCTACTTAGCAACTAGCAGGCATCGTGTTTAAATAATCAGTTATCCAAAGAAAATTATTCCCAAACAACAACAGCTAAACGAGAAAAACTGGGCTCAACAAAATAAAACAGCTCCAAATAGCATAAGGTATATAATCCCATTTGCAGGTGCTTTCAGGCTTGGGCCCAAAATGAGCCCCAAATTTAGTGAAAGAATGGACTCGAGATCGAGTCCCAGCAGAGCCAAATCAACCTGGGCACCAAAAGCCCTGGGCTCCAAATGGCCCTTCTAAGGTCCAAACCCAGGATAAGTTTACATGGTTTCAATATTGGAAGCAAGCAACCCATTAGTTAATCAAAGTACAAAATGCAGAAAACTTAAACACCATTCTTTTGAACCTTAGAACTGCCATTATACTCCCATACACAATTATTTTAGCAAGTATTCTAAACACTAGCATGATCCTAAATACATTATACATATATTAGTATATGCGGACCTCAATCCCATTCCTCACTTTAAATCCCATTCCAAATGACCTTAAACAACTAATTAACTTCCAAATGCATACATTCTGCTGCTCATAGCAACACTTGCCTCTAATATTATTCAATTTTGGCCAGTGTTCACATAGTAACATGAAACCACTCACAACATGAGCCTGAACTTCTCCTTAATGACAACAAACCAAACTTCAAAGCCATTACAAGGTTCAAATCCTTATTTCAAAAGAAGATAATAACCACTGAATTGATTGTATCCAAGGTTTAAACAAGACTACTATGTAGATTAGCTAATTTCCATATGATTTTAGGAACATATATCACAAAACAAACTCCATTCACAATAGAAACGCATCACAGTAAACTTAGAACATGGTAAAATGGGTAAAAAGCAAAAGAAAGAGAATCAGACTGAATATCTTAAAGAAAGTGTGCAAAATAAAATCCTAAACAACAAATTCTGATTGATTTCAAATGGGAAACAAGTCTGTCAAGTAATAGCACATTCAGAGCTTCATTTACGCTCATGGTTCAGAAGAGTACCTGGTTACAACAAATAAACAAAGAAAAAGCCTGAGGTTAAGAAGGAGCAGCAGCAGCAGTAACCCAGCCAAATGGAAACAGACAGCAATAATTTTAGATAAAACCCAAACACAGCAGCTCAACAGCAATGGAACAGTGCACAACAGCCTTTGAACCATCTTTGAATCCGAAATAAGCTAGAAATCTTTTGAAGGTTTCAGAATTGGAAGACTAATTGTAGAACTAGGTCAATTTTCTACCAAAATGCAAAAAAGTTTTGGAGTTCTTTTTAGCTCAGCCGTTTCAGTATTTTTTAGTCTCTAATTTTCTGACTTGGGAGTGAAGAAAGGATGCCTTTATAGGCAAGCCTTAGGGCAGCCTAAACGAATTCAGTTTTGCTCCTTGAATCCCTTCCCAATTTTTATTTTTGCTATTTAATCCCTAAGTTAAAAATTAGTTTTTCAGAACAGCCCTAAACCCACCTTCTAGGAAGCTTCCTCATTCAGTTACACCAGATTCCCCCACCTAAAATTCCTAACCTAACCCTTAAGACTCCTATTTTTACTTCAGTGAACCAAAGCAGATATGGGTCAAGCTTGACCCAAAACTTAAAAGGCTTTTTGCAGTAGGGTCGAGAATGGCCTTAAGGCCCAAACAAAATCAGAAGCTAAATTTTAATGAGTCAATTAGAAACAGAAAAAAAAAATAATCACTTGAAAGATTTTAAAACTAAAATTCTATCTAAATGACTGATTTCTCTTTTTAGGCTATCTAATGAACTATAATTAAACTATATTACCTAATCAACAAAATCTAACTTAAGCTAATTATCAGAACTTAAATGTCATGAACAACAGAAAAATAGAGAACAGCATTTAAAACTTGAAAAGAAAAACTGAAAATCCAACGGAGCAAATACGGACACCAAATTAATCTAAAGGGAAGAAACTAGGTTCGAAAATATTCACAATTTCAGTCAGAAGACAGACCACTCAAATAAATGGAGAAGAAAAGAAGAAGAATAAGATGTGAAACAAATGAAAACGGACAGAAAAATAAAAGAAAAAGGACTTACCGACTCAACTCGACATTTCTGGATGACCTGATTTAAACAAAATTGATGCTAATCGCTTGTTCTTTGTCGAGAACAAGCGAACAGCATTAATTTTGCCTTGAATCAGTCTTCAAAACTCGAAAAACTGGAAGCCTATGTCATGCATGCCACAGATTCAAAGGCAAGGCGATTTGGGATTTAGGGCTTCCAATCTTAGATTTGGAATTCGACAAGATGTAGAGGGATTCGAAGGATTTTAAGGATGGTTTGGGACTTAGAAAGGGGTAGACATCATGGGGTGTGAATTTGAAAAGATTTGGGAATGGTTCAAAATTTGGCCGAATTTTCGATTTAAGATTCGAACGGACCAACTTTTATTTGAAGGAAGTCGAGTGAAGATATGGAATCGGGAGATGTAGGGGAGTTTGTGGTGTCATTTTGGGGCTGATTGGTGGTCGACCGCCGCCGTAGGTGATTTTCGGCAGGCGGTCAGCGGCAGCGATTCAGAGAGACGAAGGGGGAGGTTCTGTGAGTTTGATTTGGGGGTAGGGGGGTTCATCAGACATTTTTAAGGGATTGGATAATTAGTTGCGGACCGTTGGATGAGGCACGATGGAGGGTGGGGATTGAATGACCCAAAACGGGGTCGTTTAGGTTACGTGGGGATTGGACCAGGTATGGGTATGGCTTGGGCTAGATTTTGACTGGGTTTGGGGAAATTGGCTTGGGCCTGGGGATTTCTGATTAAAAACGGCCCAAAATCGGATTCTTTATTTTGTTTTCCTTTTCTTTTCAATTTATAATTTTTTTTTTCTTTTCCGAATTAAAAATAAAAACCTAAATTAATTCTAAACCCAAATTATCTTACCAAAATAGGTTAATTACTAAGAATAATACTTATAACAACTAAATAATTACCAAATTAAAAGAAAACTACAAAATTCTAAGCTAAAAATTAAAAAATGCAAAAAATGAGCTATTTTTTTGTGATTTTTTCATTTTTGTAAAACAAACTAATTTACTAATTAATATAAAAATGTATTTTCCCCCCATTTTATGCTTCTTCATGTTTCATTATCAGTATTTGATGTGTTAGAGTTGGTTTGGAATGGTTTTGATAAGAAATGAGACACTTGGTCTCTTTTAAGAAGGCTTAAGTTGGAAAAGTCAACCGGACGTTGACCTTTGTGTTAGGGCTAGGATATGAATTCCGATGATTCGGTTNAGAAAACTACAAAAGTCTAAGCTAAAAATTAAAAAATGCAAAAAATGAGCTATTTTTTTGTGATTTTTTCATTTTTGTAAAACAAACTAATTTACTAATTAATATAAAAATGTATAATTAAATCCTAAATGCAAATGCAATGTATTTTTGTATTTCTTATAAATTAAGTAAGACTAAACATGCACACAAAAATGCAAACAATCAGGAAAATTCTACAATAATTCCTAAAAATGACAAATAATTAAAAGAAAATAATTCTTTGGAATTCTGTAGGAGTAATTCATGTAGGGCAAAAATCAGGTGCTCACAACTATCCATCACAAATCCAGATTTCCACTGCTGCTGATATCTCCCCACAACCTTTTCGCACTCTACCCGTCAAAACCTCATATCCCGCTCCTTTGGCCACTCATGCTCTTGTAGCTCATCCACCAGCTACCTTTCCTCGGTCCTCTAGCGAGACTGTGTTCAAAATCCCCGATGCCCAACACTGTGCTCCAGAACCAACCTTCAAGGTCTCGGATCCATACTCTCACGCTCCTCATTTTGAGCCTCCCGGTGAAACTGAAAAGCCTTCTAAGACAGTGGAGCAAGATGAGATATCCAGGAAGGTGAAAATCTTAGAGCAGTCTTTAAGAAACATGCAAGGGATAGGGAGCCAGATGAGCGTGTCTTACAAAGACTTGTGCTTGTTTCCTGACATCCAACTGCTTGTTGGGTTTAAGATGCCAAAGTTCGATTTGTATGACGGGCACAGAGATCCCGTGGCTCATTTGAGAGGCTACTGCAGTAAGATGAGAGGCGCCGTTGCGAAGGAAAAATTATTGATGGCANGCGGGACCAAGACTGGTGGTGTTGACAAGTACTCCTTGATTCTGTCGAAGGCCTTTTGACAATCATCGGTCCATTTGGTAGCGGCGTCCTTTTTCAACATCTTAAAGATTGGCTCACAGATAACCGTGGAATGTGCTATGAACCCCTTTAAAAGCCACAACACAAGCAATTCAGAACAACATAGGAAGCTTGCTGGGTCAGAAGGAACATGATGATGTTGCCATGGTTGTCTTAGGATCACGACATGGTCCAACGGGTCCGCCTCGCCAATATACTCAACCTCAATCCCAGCCCCAAACCTATCCCCGAGCTCCACACAATCTACCTCAGTATTATCCTCCGAACAATGTCCGGTCATCTGTCCAACCACCGGGTCACTCCTTATGGCGAGCGCCAGCACCGCATAATGCACTCTTGCCTTCACAACATTTTCGAGCACCTAACAACCCTAGAAAACAGGGTCAGGGAGGGGAACAAAGGCAAAAAAATAATTTCACGTCAATCGGGGAGTCCTACACAAGCTTGTTTGAAAAGTTAAAGCATTCTGGCCTGATTGAGTCGCTCCTCGGCTATACTCCAGACCCATATGCAAAAGGTTTTGATCCTACTGTATGATGCATGTACCACTCTAACATCCAAGGGCATAGCATTGAAGATCGTCGTGCTTTGAAAAGGGAAATAGAAAGAATAATTCAAGAAGGGATAATTGATGATGCACACTTTGTGGGGATGACACGTGGTGACAGGGAGTATGAGAATTCTCTTGGGAACATGCTGACTGAAGTTAATGATATTGAAGTTGGTAATTGTTTTGATAATATTGATGCAGAACTCAGTGGCTAAGATGTTGAGCTTGGTGATTGGAAAGATGCTCCTTTCTTGGCTAGCCAGGGAGGAGTCTTGGTGGTTTATTTTGTTGTCATTTCTGTTTTCCGGTTTATTCCAGGGTTGTAATCTGGATATTGTCTTGAGACTCAAACCCTTCTATCCTTTTATTTTGCCTAGTCCCTTTAGTCGTAGCAACTCATTCAGTGTTATCTAGGTTTGTTCCAGGGTTGTAACCCAGTTTATTTTGCTTGTTTTGTTGTTCAAACCCTTTCACTGTCTGTCTAATGCAATTTTCTGTCTTCTGTTATTTCTAGTACTTTTTTGTTTAGTTCTCTTTTCCTTTTATAGTTCTTTTCATGGTGGCTCTAGTGACATGACACGCACACATAATTCTAGGACTGTTCTTAAAAGTTAGTTTAATCATGAAAGCAATAAAACAATTTTGAAGATGATAGAGACATTTGAGGGAAATAAGAACAGATTTGGACATTAAGAGATAATTTAAAGCCCGAATTGTGTGAAACTGGGGCAGATGGTTTGGGAAGTTAAGAGGACGACAAGAATTTGTTACAAGAAAGCGTGTCCCAGACAATTTGAAGCAAGCAACTTTGAATTCAACTGCATCTCAAGTTACAACATAAAGCCAAGGGAGTTTGCTCCAAACTGACGGAGGCACATCCATTTTGAAGAAGAAATCACACGAGAAGAGCTCTGTACCTGACAAGGCACCAAAGAAAGGTGGAAGGCATATCTGCGATACCAACGCCGAGGCTGCAAACGTAATGCTATGCATGATCTTCATTTTTCATCTTCAGGTTGCATGTCTTATACTTGGTATTCTTAGAGATTGGCAGGCCCTCTTTCAGCTACCCAAACACTTATACCATTCGATACCCTTTTGAGCCTGTACTGATTTCTTTGACCTCCCCTCTTTTGGAATCAAGTTAGAGTCATACGAAAAAAAGAAAAAAAAAGTTCATGTCCCCATAGGTTTATTTTAGAATGTTAATTCCAAAAGGAAAATTCAAAAAAACAGAGAAAAATAGAGATAAGGAAAAAAAGAAAAAGAAAAAGAAAAAAGGGGAAAAAGAAAAAAAAGAAGAGAAGGAAAAAGAAAAAGGAAAATAGTAACAAAAAGTGTTCTTGTGAACTACGTTTGACCTGATTCTTGTCACCACAAGATACGTAGGCAGCTTTACGGTTCGGTCATACCAAATAAAATATTTCATAATCCCACGAAGTCGAGAGTGGGCAGTCTTTCTTAGAAATTCCATCTCAAAAAGAAAAAGGGAAAAAAAGAATCAAATTCTGTTGTTTCAGAATTAGGGCAAAGTTTTTTAAAATGGATTCTAAAAGTTGTAAATAAATTAACCCTGTTATCTTAGTTTTTTGAGCCTTTGTGATATCCTTTCTTTCTTACCCTGTCCAAAAGCCACATTACAGTCCAAAAAGACCTCCCGGATAATCTTTGGGAGTGCTGAGTTAGCCATGGCAGGAGCATATGATGTTTTTACTATGGTCAATGTCTTGTCATCTACAGAATCAGAGGAAATAAAAAGAAAAAAACAAAATGAGAGAGTCTTATCGGTGAAAACCTTCACAGGCACCATAAGGCGACGGTAAGTTGAGAGAAAGAATAAAATGAGAGAGGCTTGATGGTGAAAACCCTTCGGGCACTACAAGTCGAATAAGGACCGTGAATCAGATAGGATAATCGGAGCATTGAAGCCTAGTTTCATGGCAAAGAGGTACAACAAGAGTGAGCATTGGATTTTCTTGACAGATTAGGCCACTTAATCCAAAGGTGCTTGTCATGGTCATTAGAGTTGGTATCCACATCTGATAAGTTTCTACTTTGTAATTTTCTTGTTAGGCATCATCTCTTTCCATTGTCCCTTACTCTGTTCCTTTTGTTTTGTTTACTTCCTCTCCTTGAGTCTGTTTGGTTAGAACAAGTGAGAAATGAGTTCAAAATTTACTACCAGCTTTCCAATTGCACAAAGCGGAGTCTGGCTAGTACATCAAAGTGGTATAAGTCAAGAAAGAGCAATATGCACACATGAGTTGGTGATGTTTGGCGTGCTTTGGGATTCATGTGAAATACAAAGGTTCGGTATATGTCAATTCATGAGCATAATGCAACAGATTGAGGGTATTGGGTTTGAACGGATCAGAGGTATTTTCTTTGATAAGGATGACAGAGAAAGTGATTAGTCAATAAACAAGCAAGGTCTTTCAAGTTGAAATCAAAGTTATCATGGCAAGTGAAGGAGCAATCGCCCTCAAAGTCAAGGCCACAAACCAACCACCGTGTTTAAACTCACAAGTTTTTTTTGTTTGAAACAGGGACGAAAGCTATGTTCATATCAAAGCTTGGAAGCTTAAAATTTTCAGGTGTAATGCCCCAATTCTGCTTACGCAAAGGCTATTGAGAAGATCACACATCACCCCTGGGAGAAACACTTCCTAGTCTGGGTTTTCAAGTTATATTTTGTTGTAGGAGACGCACTTCCTAAATTGAGATTTTACCCTTAGGAGATGCACTTCCTAGTTTGGATCATATGAGTTTGAGTCGCTGATGATTTTACCCTAGGAGACGCACTTCCTAGTCTGGGTCTTTCAGGTTATATTTTGTTTTAGGAGACGCACTTCCTAAATTGAGACTTCACCCCTAGGAGACGCACTTCCTAGTTTGGCTCATTTAAGTTTAGCCTTAGGAGATGCACTTACTAAATTAAGAGTTTATCCCTAGGAGACGCACTTCCTAGTTTGTGTCATTTAACTTTCATCTAGGAGACGCACTTCCTAGTTTGAGTCATCGAAGTTTCACCCCTAGGAGACGCACTTCGTAGTCTGGGTCTTTTAGGTTATATTTTGTTTTAGGAGATGCACTTCCTAAATTGAGGTTTCACCCCTAGGATACACATTTCCTAGTTTGGGTCATTTAAGTTCATTCCTAGGAGACAAACTTCCTAGTTTGACTCATTGAAGTTTCGCCCCTAGGAGACGCACTTCCTAGTTTAGGTTTTTCAGGATATACTTTTAGAAGACGCACTTCCTAAATTGAGATTTCATCATTAGGAGACGCACTTCCTAGTTTTGGTTCATTCAAGTTTCACTCGTAGGAGACGCACTTCTTAATCAAGATCTTTCGAGTTATTCTTTTAGGAGACGCACTACCTAAATTGAGATTTCACCCCTAGGAGACGCACTTCCTAATTTGGTCCATTCAAGTTTCACCCGTAGGAGACGCACTTCCTAATCTGGGTCATTCAGGTTTTATTTTTAGCAGATGCATTTGCTAGTCAAAGTTTCTTGGTTTGACTCACAGGAGACGCACATCCTAGTCGAGTCTTTAGTTGACTCTCATCACTGCATCGATAGCATAAGTGGTTTACGATTTTGCTAACAACTCACAAATCTTCCGAGTGCAAAGTGGGGCAGAAAATTTTATTTGTTTTGTTGTTTTGATTGCAGGCACCTACCTGGAGAACAAGGGAATTCATTTCGGAATTATTTCAAGTTTCAAGTCAGTAGAAGGCACCCACCTGGAGAACAAGGGAAGTCATTTCAGAACTCAATTCAAGTTAGAAGTAGCAGAAGCTCGCGACAAGAATGCGGGTCAACAGCCCGAGATGACCAACAGAAGTAGTCTCAATCCAGAATAAAAAAAAGGAAAAAGAAAAAAGAGAAGTGAATCCAAAATGCAGAAGCAGAGAAAGATGTGAACGACTCAAGACGTGGCTGAAGTCAAGAGCACGATGTGTCCGATTTTGATCCGAAGAAGCTGAAGAAGAATGAACCGGCACCTGCAGCTAGCAAGCGTCAAGGTTCAAATCTAAAGTCTGCATGAAAAATCATCCAAGACTCAAGATCAAGCTTCAGAAGACTCATAGATAGGAATCTTGTAACTCGTAGTTGATAGGCTTAGTTAGTTTTTTTCATTTTTGATTTTGATGTAATAACTAGACCGGGGACCGGAACCTCGACGGAACGGCACCTCAATCGGCTCTCCACCTCGGTATACTTCCTCACTGTTCGTACTTCTGAACTACACGTGGCCTGATTCCTTTATAGCCAAGGATATGTAGGCAGCTCAAATACCAGGGCTCGATCACATTCTCCTTTCTCTTAGTTTTTGGTCTCACTAAATAAGGGTCGGGTCAAAAAACCTGTCTCGTCGTTCTTTGTCTGAAAATACTTCGTATTTCCAGTCAAAGAGGGGCAGCTGTAGACATGTGATTTTTGACCCCCCCTCCCCCCCTCCCAAGATTTTTAATATTTTAGCATGTAAATATTCAGTTTAGGTCTAATATAGTTATTTCAACTAAATTTGACTCTTTTACTTTATTTCGTCACAAAATGAAAATTACAAAAAAATATTTTATTTTATGTACCTTTCATAAAATTAAAAAAAAATATAAAAATAGTACCTTATTTTTATCTTTATATAATCATGAAAATACAAAAAAAATATAATAGTTTCATGTTTTAATATAGTTTAGTTTAATTAATTAGAATTAGTTTTTGCATTATGTAGTATAGTTATCTTATATTAAAGGAATTTAACTATGGTTTTGAACAATAATTTTGGAGTCTTGGAGCCCAATTTTTAAGATCCAACAAGACATAGACCTACCCCAATCTCCTAAATTAAGCCCAATACCCAATACCCATTAAACCTAATACCCTAAAAAACCCTTCTTCCTTTAATAGACACAACCTAGACCTAGACCCTTAGACCTCTGGATCCGCCATTTTTCATAGACCCCCCCCCCCCCCTTAACGTCTTCTTCTTCACCTTTCACACCCAAAACCAGAAAACCTTGAACACCCCTAAGAGACCTCAGCCGCGAAAAACAAAAAGAACCCCCCCCCCCCCGAACGTCTTCGTCCTCACGAAAATCCCAGGAGATCTCTCTTCAACGAAAAGCCAGCTGCTTCAGCTATTTCTACTCTCAACCAAGAACACCAACCATCGCCGCCGCTGACCCCTTCTTCTTCTTCAACTCGCCGGTGATGACCTCCTCCAATTCCAGCCAGCAATCAGCTGCTGTTGAACACCATGAACGCACCTGAAATAATCACCAAATAACAGCTTCACGAAGTTCAGCCCTTCAGTCAATCTTTTGTTCGTGGGTTTTTTTTTCGGTGATATCTCATCGATTGTTGGTCGAGGTTCATCGAGGTTTCTGGCGCCGTCTTCGATTTGTACCAATTTTGGGATCGAGTTTGAGATTCCGGCAGCAGTAGTTGTCAACTTCAGTCATCGTTGCAGAGTCGAGGTCCTTTGTTGAGTCTTGGTCGCGGTTCTTTGCTCGAAATTGTTTCAATTTTCTTATTGGATTTCAGATTTGAGTCAGATTTTACTCTTGTCTTTTCTTAAAATTCAGTCTATCAATTTTTAATGCAATGAAGTCATCTGTTTGAGATTATCAATGTATACATTTGGTTGTTACTTATATTATCTTTATATTCTTTTTATTTGGCTTTAAAGGTTATAGTTGGATCTTAGCATATAATTCATTTAACTTGGTTAAGTGGAAGAAACTGAAACTTGAGCCAATATAATACTTACGATTTGTGAAGTATATTTCGTAGTAAACCATTTTGTTTTGGTCCTTCGTTGGTAGCTTGTAACATAGAATGGAATAGTTGATTCATATAATCTTAAACTTAGGAAAATAATCAACGACACACAGAATATCGTTTCCCCCACGTTCACTGTTATGGTTGATCACTCCATGTTATTCTCAAGAAAATGCAAGCTTGTTGCTGCTGGTTCTGTTCATATTTGGTCAGTATCAAACGCTAAAATGGTAAGCACTTTGAAAGAACACACGGCCCATGTTCTATGTTGTTCATGGAGTGGTCTTGGTAAACCTCTGGCTACCTCGGATAAGAGTGGAATCATATGTATTTGTTCATAATATCACTTCAAAGTTTGGAACGCTCTATCATTTTGAGCAGTGACAAGATTGTTCGGCCGTTATAGATTGTTGAGTGTATTGCATCTCTTTAGTTGTTGCTGATGGAAATACTTAGCATGCGTAAAATAAATCGAGGTATGCGCTCGCGCAACTTCGGCCAAACTTTCGTAATAAAAACAAAGCGTGATTAATTGTGGACAGGTACGCGTGATGTCACGATCCCTGTTCGCCCTCCGTGAACCATCGTGACGGCACCTAGTCTCTATGACTAGGTAAGCCTAAATTGCGGAAGAAAACCAAAATTTTGCGGAAGTAAGACAATTTAAAACAGAAATAAAGGAATAAATGGCGTTTAAATGTGCCGCTCGGCATACACCATATTTAATTCTCAAAACCAACATATAAATCCAAGACCCGGAAACCCGTGAATCACAAGCTAAGAAGTACTACATAGCTCTAACTCCAGAATGTCTAACAAGAACTGAAAATACAGAAGGACTAATACTAAACAGCAAGAATAGAAAGAGACTCCTCGGTCTGCGGACGCGGCAGATATGCCTCGAAGTCGCTATAGCAGTCGCCTCGCCTCAAGGGTGGTAGGACTGAGTCGAAGTACCTGGATCTGCACATGAAAAACATGCGCAGGAAGGGCATAAGTACACCACAACGGTACTTAGTAAGTGCGAAGCCTAACCTCGGTTGGGTAGTGACGAGGAAGGCCAGGGCCCTTCCGAGGTTAAATAAGATATAAGGTTTAACAGTGTGAAATAAATAGTGTAAATAAGTAACACATGATATGAAGGACAACAACAACTATTACAAAGGCAAGTAAAGGACAGAAAGAGAATACAGCTCAGCTCCAAGATAACAACCGGGGATCTCCCAGGATACCGTCCTGTATTCCACAAATATAAACATCATATCCAGTGGATCTCCCGGGTGCAGTTCCGTAGTTCAACTCATAAATGCACGGGGATCTACCGGAATACCATATCCGTAGTCCCAAATATGAATACTCAGTACTGGGGAATCTACCGGGTGCAATCCCGTAGTTCCAATGTAAAAGTGGGGGATCTCCCGGAATGCAATTCCGTAGTCCCAAAGTAAACATACAGGGGAGCTCCTGGGATACCGTCCCGTAGTCCCAAAGTAAATACACAGCAGCAACAAGAACTCAATTCAATCAATTTCGGACCAAAATCAGACAGATAATTCTAACCTAGCATGCTTCACGTAATACAATTAAGGCAGTTAAGTCAAATAGAACAATTTAGTCAAGTGGACATGCTTCTCTAGACTAACAGCAGGTTAAATTTCCAAGTAGTGTAGCAAGAAAAGAAGAACACAATTCAAGGCTAATTTAATGAAATAAAAACCGGATTTTCAACAATTAGCACAAGTACGCGCTCGTCACCTCACGTACAAGGTATTTCAAGCATCACAATATCAATCCTAAGGGGAAAGGTCCCCCACACAAGGTTAGACAAGCCACTTACCTCGAACCGACTCAAATGTCAACCCGAAACCACGTTCTTGCCACGAGTATCCGACTCCAAATGGCCTGAATTTATTCAATTAAATTTTATTATATGAATAACACTTCAAGTAAGTGATTCTACAATTAAATTCTAAGCTAATACGCGAAATTAGGTAGAATGACCAAAACGCCCCTAAGGCCCACGTCTCGGAATCGGGTAAAATTTATGTTTTAGAATCCTCACACTCTCACGCGTTCATGCATTCCTAAATTACCAAAATCGGACCTCAAATGGTCCCTTAAATCATCACTCAAAGGTCTCCAATACTAAGCCCTAGTTTCCCCAAAATTTCACCCTTAATTTCTGTAATTTCTAGCTCTAATACGTGAAATAATAGCATAGGAACGAGTTTTATGTCCAAATTCCTTACCTCAATAAAGTTCCCTTGAAATCCCTCTTTCAAATCGTCCCAAAAGCTCCCAAGCCGAGATAAAAATGGTGAAATAAACCTCAAAGTCGCGGAACCCCTTTTAAAAATAATGCCCAGCAGTTTTCGCATCTACGGTCCTTATGCGGTCCCTCTTCTGCGGAACAAATATCGCATCTGCGATTTCCCACTAGAAGGCCAAAATCCGCATCTGCAGCCCTTTACCCGCAGGTGCGGTACCGCTCCTGCGGAAAATATACCGCATCTGCGGTTCCTGAAGAGATGGCCAAAATTACGCTTCTGCGGCGCCGCACCTGCGGAACCCAAACCGCTGGTGCAGTTATGACAGCACCAGCAGCTGAAGTTGCAACTTAAACTCCAAAATTTCCTCTGTCAACCATCTGAATTCACCTCGAGGCCCCCGGGACCTCAACCAAAGGCACCAACAAGTCACAAACCACTACCCAAACCTTTACCAATCCTTTAAACACCTAATACAACATCGAAACCTCGAATTAACCATGGATTTAAGCCTAAGAACCCCAAAATCCTCAAAAATACGCTTTCGATCAAAAGGTCTATCAAACCTTGTCCGAACGACCTGAAATTTTGCACGCACATCACATTCAACACTACGAAGCTACTCCAACTTCCGGAATTCCATTCCGACCCTCGGATCAAAATCTCACTATCGAACCGGAAACTTCAAAATTCGACCTTTCGGCATTTCAAGCATAAATTAGCTACAGACCTCCAAAACACAATCCGACCACGCCCCTATGCCCGAAGTCACCCAACGGAGCTAACGGAACCATCGAATTTCTATTCCGAGGCCGTTTTCACATTTTTCTACAGGTGCAGTTAACTTTTCAACACTTAAGCTCTCATTTAGGGACTAAGTATCCCATAACTCTCCGAAACTCAAAACCGAACGTCCCGGCAAATCAAAATAGCAGAAATAAATACGGGGAAAGCCGTTAATAGGGGATTAGGGAGTAAATTCTAAAAACGATTGGCCGGGTCGTTACATCCTCCCACACTTAAACATTCGTTCGTCCTCGAACGAGCATAGAACATACCTGAAGTAGTGAAAAGATAAGGGTAACGGCTGCGCATATCTTGCTCGGTCTCCCAGGTCGCCTCCTCGACCGGCTGACCCCGCCACTGAACCTTCACTGATGCAATCTCCTTTGACCTCAGCTTCCTGACCTGCCTGTCCAATATTGCCACTGGCTCCTCAACATAAGATAGATCCTTTTCCATCTGGACTGAGCTGAAATCCAACACGTGCGACGGATCACCGTAATACCTTCGGAGCATCAAAACATGAAATACCTGATGAACTCCTGCCAAGCTGGGAGGTAAGGCAAGCTCGTAAGCAACCTCCCCAACACGCCTCAATACTTAAAAGGGCCAATAGACCTCGGACTCAACTTCCCTTTCTTCCCAAATCTCATAACTCCCTTCATAGGCGAAACCCGAAGCAGAACCCGCTCTCCAACCATGTAGGAAACATCACGAACCTTCCGGTCCGCGTAACTCTTCTGTCTGGACTGGGCTGTACGGAGTCTATCCTGAATCACCTTGACTCTCTCCAAAGTATCCTGAACCAAGTCTGTTCCCAACAATCTAGCCTCACCCGGCTCGAACCAACCCACCGGAGATCTACACCGCCTACCATATAAAGCCTCGTACGNAAATCCTGATACATCTTCACGGCACCCGGATGAATGGAATACCGCGAACTATGGGCCTCCTCTAGAATCAACTCCCGAAGCCCATCAACATTGGGTACACAAACTCGATCCTGCATCCTCGGTACTCTGTCAGCACCAATAGTCACATCTCGAGCATCGCCATGCAACAGTTTGTCCTTGAGGACAAGCAATGAGGGTCATCAAACTGACGCTCCCGGATACGATCAAACAAGGAAGACCGAGAGACCACACAAGCTAGAACCCGACTGGGCTCCAAAAGATCCAATCTCACAAACTGGCTGGCTAAGGCCTGAACATCCATCGCCATAGACCTCTCTACTGCTAGTAAATAAGCCAAACTCCCCAAACTCTCTGCCCGGTGGCTCAAAGCATCGGCCACCACATTGGCCTTGCCTGGGTGATACAAGATAGTTATATCATAATCCTTCAGCAGCTCTAGCCATCTCCTCTGACGCAAATTAAGGTCCTTCTGCTTGAACAGATGTTGCGAACTCCGGTGATCAGTATATATCTCACAAGGCACGCCGTACAAGTAATGACGCTAGATCTTTATGGCATGAACAATGGCAGCTAACTCAAGATCATGGACAGGATAATTCTTCTCATGTACCTTCAACTGTCTGGACGTGTAGGCAATCACCCTACCATCCTGCATCAATACCGCTCCAAGGCCAACTCTCGAGGCATCACAATAGACAGTATAAGACCCCGAACCGGTAGGCAATATCAAAACTGGGGTTGTAGTCAAGGCTGTCTTGAGCTTCTGAAATCTATCCTCGCACTCTTCCGTCCACTGGAACGGAGCACCCTTCTGGGTCAGTCTGGTCATAGGTGCTGCAATAGATGAAAACCCCTGAACTAATCGACGGTAATAACCCGCCAAGCCAAAAAAACTACGGATCTCTGTAGCTGAGGATGGTCTGGGCCAACTCTGCACGGCCTCCACTTTCTTCGGATCCACCTGAATACCCTCTCTCGAGACCACATGACCCAAGAACGCCACGGAATCCAACCAAAACTCACATTTTGAGAACTTAGCATACAGCTTCTTCTCTCTCAAGGTCTGGAGCACTGTCCTCAGCTGCTGCTCATGATATTCCCGACTCTGGGAATATACCAGAATGTCATAAATAAAAATGATCACAAATGAATCAAAATATGGCCGGAAAACATTGTGCATCAGATGCATGAAGGCTGTTGGGGCATTAGCCAGCCCAAATGACATAACAAGGAACTCGTAATGACCATACCGAGTCCTGAAGGCAGTCTTCGGGATATCTGGCTCCCGAATCTTCAACTGATGATAGCCTGAACGCAAGTCAATCTTAGAAAACACATAAGCGCCCTGTAACTGGTCAAACGGGTTATCAATACGAGGCAAAGGATAACGGTTCTTCACTGTAACCTTATTCAACTGGCGATAATCAATACACATGCGCATAGAACCATCCTTCTTCTTCACAAATAATACAGGAGCACCCCAAGGTGATACACTGGGCCGAATGAAACCCTTATCAAGTAATTCCTGCAATTGCTCCTTCAACTAAGGAGGAGCCATACGGTATGAGGGGGATAGAAATGGGCTGAGTGCCCGGCAACAGATCAATGCCAAAATCAATATCTCTATCGGGTGGCATGCCCGGGAGATCAGCTGGAAACACATCAGGGAAATCCCGTACTACGGGGACTAAATCAACAGAAGGAGTATCCATACTGACATCTCTCACATAAGCTAAATGTGCATCACAACCTTTCTTAACCATACGCTGAGCCTTAAGGAAAGAAATAACTCTACTGGGAGTGTGACCTAAAGCACCCCTCCACTCAATACGCGGTACACCTGGCATGGCCAGTGTCACGGTTATGGCGTGACAATCAAGAATAACATAATGGGGCGACAACCAGTCCATGCCCAAGATAATATCAAAATCAACCATACTGAGCAATAATAAATCGGCTCTGGTCTCAAAACCACCAAGAACAACCAAACATGACCGATAAATGCGGTCCACAACAAGAGAATCTCCCACAAGAGTAGAAACATAAACTGGGGAACCCAAAGAATCCCGAGGTACACCCAAATACGGGGAAAAATAAGAAGACACATAAGAATAAGTGGAGCCTGGATCGAATAGAACCGATGCATCCCTGTGACAGACCAAGATAATACCTGTCATGATAGAATTGGAGGCGACAGCCTCAGTGCGGGCAGGGAGAGCATAATATCTGGCCTGGCCTCCCCCTCGAGGGCGACCTCTACCTCCCCGACCTCCACCTCTAGATGTCTAGGCCGGTGGAGTAGCAACTGGTGCTGGGACCATAGCCTGAGAACTCTGCGGGGCATGCTGTGGCTGAGGAGTCTATGAAGGTGCACCCCTCCTAAGTCTGGGGCAATCACTCACCGTATGGAGTGTGTCACCACACTCAAAACAAGATCTGGGAGGACGTGGCGGCTGTGACTGGCTCGGGCCAGGTCTGCTGGACTGACCACTAGAGGCACCCCGTGCAGGAGGCGTACTAGATACTGGAGGTGCATAATAAGGCTCCTGAGTCCTAGGTGGAGCTGGAATACCACTGGCTGCTGGAAGAGCTGAATGAACGGGGCACCAGAATAATGGCCCGACTCTCGAGACCTCTTGGCCTCCCTCTCCTCTCTATCCCTAGGATGCATACCCTCAATCCTCTTAGCAATGCTCACCTCCTACTGATAAGATATATCCATCTCTAACTCACGAGCCATGCTAGATTTGATGTTGGGAATAAGCCCCTCAATGAACCGGCGAACCTTCTCGCAAACCATAGAAACCAAAGCTGGTGCATATCTAGCCAAGTCAGTGTAACGGGCAGTATACTCCGAGACAGTCATGGTATCCTGGCGCAAATGCTCAAACTCCGCGCGCCAGGCGTCCCTAAGACTCTGGGGGACATACTCCCTCGTGAACATATCTGAAAACTGGGCCCAAGTCAGGGAAGCTGCCTCACTAGACTGTCTAACTCATAAGCACGCCACCACTGATAGGTGGCTCCTCCAAGCTGGAAAGTAGTGAAAGAAACCCCGCTCGATCCTGATATGCCCATAGTATGGAGGATACGGTAGCACTCCTCAAGAAATCCAAGGGCATCCTCTGAGGCTAGTCCGCTAAAAGTCGGAGGCTGATACTTCTTGAACCTCTCAAGCCTCTTCTGCTCTTCCTTTGAAGTTACTGCCCTCTCCTCGGGCTGAGCTGGGGCTACCGGCTGTACAAGAATAGCCTCTGGAACCTGATCAATATGCACTCGCTGCTCAAGAGTGCGGGCGGCAGCAGTCTGTGCTCCTCCCCCGGCCTGGGATGTAGCTGCAGCAAGGGGAAGCAACCCTGCCTGAGCTAGAGTGGTGTACATAGTCATGAACTGTGCTAAGGTCTCCTGGAGTGCTGGAGTAGTAGTGGCAGAAGCATCAGGTGTCTGGACTCCGGCTGGTACTGGTGGTGGTACCTCGGCGGCAGCTCTCGCGGGTGCTCAGGCTGCACCACGAGCGCGTCCTCGGCATCTACCCGGCCCCGGCCTCTGACAGCTATAGTAGGGGGCGCGGTTGCCTAATCACCTCGGGTAGCACGTGTTTTCACCATCTGTGAGAGAATAGAAGATAGAAGTTTAGAATTGTGATATCAAAAATCTCGCACGACAAGGAAATCAAATGAAGCGGAATTTTCCTAACAGTTACATAGCCTCTCGTAGATAAGTACAGACGTCTCCGTACCGATCAGCGAGACTCTAATAAACCGACTTGTGATTCATGACTCATATGAACCTAGAGCTCTGATATCAACTTGTCACGACCCCGGTTTGCCCTCCGTGAACCATCGTGACGGTACCTAGTCTCTACGACTAGGAAAGCCTAAATTGCGGAAGAAAACCAAAATTTTGCAGAAGTAAAACTATTTAAAACAGAAATAAAGGAATAAACAACATTTAAATGTGCCGCTCGGCATACACCATATTTAATTATCAAAACCAACATATAAATCCAAGAACCGAAAACCCATGAATCACAAGCCAAGAAGTACTACATAGCTCTAACTCCAGAATGTCTAACAAGAACTGAAAATACAGAAGGGCTAATACTAAACAGCAAGAATAGAAAGAGACTCCTCGGTCTGCAGACGCGGCAGATATACCTCGAAGTCTCTATAGCAGTCGCCTCGCCTCAAGGGTTGTAGGACTGAGTCAAAGCACCTTGATCTGCACATGAAAAACATGCGCAGGAAGGGCATGAGTACACCACAGCAGTACGCAGTAAGTGTCAAGCCTAACCTCGGTTGGGTAGTGACGAGGAAGGTCAGGGCCCTACTGAGGTTAAATAAGATATAAGGTTTAACAGTGTGGAATAAACAGTGTAAATAAGTAACACAGGATATGAAGGACAGCAACAACTATTACAAAGGAGAGTAAAGCATAGAAAGAGAATACAGCTCAGCTCCAAGATAACAATCGGGGATCTCCCAGGATACCGTCCTGTAGTCCCCAAATATAAATATCATATCCAGTGGATCTCCCGGGTGCAGTCCCGTAGTCCAACTCATAAATGCGTGGGGATCTACCGGAATACCACATCCGTAGTCCCAAATATAATTACCTAGTACTGGGGAATCTATCGGGTGCAATCCCGTAGTTCCAATGTAAAAGTTCAGGGGGATCTCCCGGAATGCAATTCCGTAGTCCCAAAGTAAACATACAGGGGAGCTCCCGGGATACCGTCCCGTAGTCCCAAAGTAAATACACAGCAGCAACAAGAACTCAATTCAATCAATTTCGGACCAAAATCAGACAGATAATTCTAACCTAGCATGCTTCACGTAATACAATTAAGGTAGTTAAGTCAAATAGAACAATTTAGTCAAGTGGACATGCTTCTCTAGACCAATAGCAGGCTAAATTTCCAAGTAGTGTAGCAAGAAAAGAAGAACACAATTCAAGGCTAATTTAATAAAATAAAAACCGGATTTCCAACAATTAGCCAAAGTACGCGCTCGTCACCTCACGTACAAGGCATTTCAAGCATCACAATATCAATCCTAAGGGGAAAGGTCCCCCACACAAGGTTAGACAAGCCACTTACCTCGAACCGGCTCAAATGTCAACCTAAAACCACGTTCTTGCCACGAGTATCCGTCTCCAAATGGCCCAAATCTATTCAATTAAATTTCATAATATAAATAACACTTCAAGTAACTGATTCTACTAATAAATTCTAAGCTAATACGCAAAATTAGGTAAAATTACCACAATGCCCCTCGGGCCCACATCTCGGAATCGGGTAAAATTTATGTTTTAGAATCCTCACACTCTCACGCGTTCATGCATTCCTAAATTACCAAAATCGGACCTCAAATGGTCCCTCAAATCATCACTCAAAGGTCTCCAATACTAAGCCCTAGTTTCCACAAATTTTCACCCTTATTTCTATAATTTCTAGCTCTAATCCATGAAATAATAGCATAGGAACGAGTTTTAGGTCCAAATTCCTTACCTCAATGAAGTTCCCTTGAAATCCCTCTTTCAAATCGTCCCAAAAGCTCCCAAGCCGAGATAAAAATGGTGAAATAAACCTCAAAGTCGCGGAACCCCTTTTAAAAATAATGCCCTGCAGTTTTCGCATCTGCGGTCCTGGGACCGTATCTGCGGTCCCACTTCTGCAGAACAAATGTCGCATCTACGATTTCCCACTTAGAGGCCAAAATCCGCATCTGCGGCCCTTTACCCGCATGTGTGGTACCGCTCATGCGGAAAATATATCGCATCTGCGGTTCCTGAAGAGATGGCCAAAATTTCGCTTCTGCAGTCGCTTAGCCGCTTCTGCGGTGCCGCACCTGCGGAACCCAAACCGCAGGTGCAGTTATGACAGCACCAGCAGCTGAAGCTGCAACTTAAACTCCAAAATTTCCTCCGTCAACCATCCGAATTCACCCCGAGGCCCCCTGGGACCTCAACCAAAGGCACCAACAAGTCACAAACCACTACCCAAACTTGTACCAATCCTTAAAACACCTAAAACAACATCGAAACCTCGAATTAACCATGGATTTAAGCCTAAGAACCATCAAATTCCTCAAAAATACGCTTTCGTTCAAAAGGTCTATCAAACCTCATCCGAACGATCTAAAATTTTGCACACACGTCACATTCAACACTACGGAGCTACTCCAACTTCCGGAATTCAATTCCGACCCTCGGATCAAAATCTCACTATCGAACCGGAAACTTCAAAATTCGACCTTTCGGCATTCAAGCCTAAATTAGCTACGGACATCCAAAACACAATCCGACCACGCCCCTCTAAGCCCGAAGTCACCTAACAGAGATAACGGAACCATCGCTATAAGATATCTGTTTTACAGCCATATTGTCCATTGAAAATTGTATAAGAAGTTATCAATTTAGAGAATTTCAAATTTTGGTTTTCAAAAATCATTATTTGTTTGGATTGGGTGTTGATGTAAATAATTGGGAATATGGTTTGGAGTTTATATCTCAATTTTGAGGGGTTTTGGTGAAGATTAGACTTGGTTTTGGCTGAATTTCAGATTGAAACTCGAAGAAGAAGAAGAAGAAGAAGAAGACATGACATACATTATATTGCAGAAATTGTAGAAAAATTGTATTCTGTTGTTTATTTATTTTTCTTTTATTCATTTAACTATTGTATGAAAGTTGAAAAAATAAAAACTTAGGATCATATCCGCTATGTATAACTGTTCGCGATTTCAATATGGAATTGAGTATCACCAATGAGAACACAGTTGCATGTTTGTGTTGTTACATTTTATATCAAATTCTGGTTGTATATAAATGTCCTACACTTTATCTATATTTTATCTACAAATAACTACATGTCAGAGTAAATATATATATCAGTATGGATTTTTACAATATCTACAAAATTTCTATATTTATTCTACAATAAAACTACATATCATTTGAAAAATTAATACGAAAATATAAAATTTCAATGTTTCTACAAATTATCTACAAAATTTCTACAAACTGTTCATAACAGAATTTATCTTTATTTTCATGCATGTTCGTCTGGAACACTAAAGTTACTTGATATGCCAACATCTCCCGTTATAGAGGAATACAACTTATCTATAATTTTCTACAACTTTCACACATTATTTTCACCCAGTTAAATACAACTACAATAACATAAAACTTACATACAAAATTTATACAATATTTCTTTTGTATATTTTGTATCTGATTTATACATAGTAAAAATAAATTTCATACAATTAATTATATATTATACAAATCATCTATGATTTTCTTACATTATTTCTACTAAGGTATATACAACTACAATATAATACCACTTAAATATAATTTTTATACAATGATGTTCAACTTTCATACAATAGTTAAATGAATAAAAGAAAAATAAATAAACAACAGAATACATTTTTTCTATAATTTTTCTACAATTTCTGCAATATAATGTATGTCATGTCTTCTTCTTTTCTTCTTCGAGTTTCAATCTGAAATTCAGCCAAAACCAAGTCTAATCTTCACCAAAACCCCTCAAAATTGAGATATAAACTCCAAACCATATTTCCAATTATTTGCAACAACACCCAATTCAAACAAATAATAATTTTTGAAAACACAAATTCAAATTCAAAGCTTCAAAGCTTTTTAATGGCTGTCAATGGTGGAATTGCTGCTCTCTTTTCCTTTCCTCTTATATTACTGAAGATTTTCGCTGGTTTTAGACGAGGAAATCGTGGGTGATTGAAGAGGAAATCGTAGGTGTGGTTTGATACGTGAGTGAGGTGGTGGGATTTGGAGAGAGAAACTTGGGGGAGTGGGAATATACGGTTGAGTAAAATTAGGAGACTAATTAATACCATTAAAATCCTAAAATGGTACATAAATGGTAATTAGGTATATAGAAGGTAATTATATTAAAAGTTAAGCATGGAAGGTAATATAGTTTACTATATGGCATAAGAATGTAAAAATTCCATTTAAAAATACACGAGGCTTGGGCTGGATTGGGCTGGGCTAGCCCATTTTGACAGCTTAGGAGCCAAAGTATCACAAGACGTAAGCAAATTCTTTTTTTGGGACGCCAAACTAGAAAACATCTCAAAATTAGAATTGAAATTGCTAAACAGTCCTTAATTCAATACGAAAAATACAAAATCAGCATGTATTATATTTTAAAAAGTTAAAAAAAAAAAAAATTAAAAGTCAAAACAAGAATCTGTTCTTAGCTCTATTTCTATTCTTTCTCTTTGTCTTCTATCGGGTAAAGGGGAAATAATCGATTTGCAAACTACAAAGAAAAAATGCATCAACCTTCATCACTTGCTCTGGTCTGACGCTTCTGATTGTAGGTTCCTTTTTTGGTTTTTTCCTTAAAGTTCTTTTTGTGAGCACGTGATTTGTGCCCTATATGAATTACTCCCAGAAATTCAAAACAAAATAATGTCTTTCAGTATTTGCAATTTTGTGGATTTTTGTGACATTTTCTATTGATTGTTTGCATTTCCGAGGCCGTTTTCACACTGTTCCGCGGGTGCGGTTAACTTTTCAACAATTAAGCTCTCATTTAGGGACTAAGTGTCCAATAACTCTCCGAAACTCAAAACCGAATGTCCCGGCAAATCAAAATAGCGGAAATAAACACGGGAAAACAGTTAATAGGGGATCGGGGCATAAATTCTAAAAACTACCGGCCGAGTCATTACACGTGACATGACTTTTGACGCGCCAAACAAATGGGTACACGTGCGCGTGGCCTGTTTTAAGATAATTTCTTAATTAAAAGAGGTGAATGCACATAGGTTCTAAAATAAGTAATTAATCAATTTGATTAAGCCAAGTATGATCAAAGCGACCGTGCTAAGACCACGGAACCCACACCTTCTCCCGGGTTAACAGAATTCCTTACCGGGATTTCTGTTTTTGCGGACTGTAACACAGAGTCAAACTTCCTCGATTCGGGATTTTAAACCGGTGACTTGGGACACCATAAATTATCCCAAGTGGCGACTCCGAATCTGAATAAATAATCCTATTTCGATTATTGTCACTTTAATTGGAAAAACTCCCTTATACCTCTTTCCGGGGTAAAAAAAAGGAGGTGGGACAGCTCTGGCAACTCTGCTGGGGACAAGAACCCAGAATCTCTGGTTGAGGGTTCAAGAATTCGAGCTTTTTAATATGATTGTTACTTGGCTTTATTTAGTGTTGATATTAATGTGTTTTGTGAACCTAATGTGCTAACTACCGTTTGTTTACCGTTTTGATATTATTTGAATCTTATTAAAATGCCTTCTTACGCCACCCTTCTGAGTCTTCTAAAAAATTGTGCACACGTACGCGTGGCCCACTTTCTGTTAGAAGTCATACCAATTAGAATGGGGCTTGGGTCAGCAACAAGGCCGGGTAGACTTTCGTTCTCCCGGTACGTTGCCCCCACCTCGGCTCGAGCTGTCCGCTCGGGTAAGCCAGGTCTAGAACACAACCCCAGGTCTAAACCTAGAATAACATAACCTCATGCTGGATCCCTAGTAGGAACGTTTGTTTGCATCACGTGCATTTGACTAAGGGGACTCAACACAGGGGTTGGGTCCGTCTAGGACAGGTGTACCCAAAACATAAAAGACTATCCTGATGCATCCTATGTGCTAAATGTTGCATTTCTTCAAGGGTAAAAGGGTCATTTGGCGGACCAATGATGATTGAGGGTAAATGAGAAAGAAAAGAGTGTGAAGTGTGAAAATAAAGCAATTGGGGCCCAGTTATGTTTTTCTTTCACATTTATCTTTTAAGAAAAAGACCAAAAAAATGAAAACTAAAAAATCCAAAAAGATTTTGCACTCTCTCATTATTTTTGAAAAAAAAGACAAAAAATATGTTTTTTCTAAATTAGTTGTTTTTTTAATTCTCGACCGTACCCAATCTGTCCGAACTACCCATACCTGATTCTCGTCTTTCGGGGCGGGATACGTAGGCAGCCCACATAGGGTCCGGTCTTCCTAGTGAGTCTTAGGTTCTTGGCTTCACGGGGTCTTAGCCAAATCTTGCACTTCTAGCCACCTTTTGGCCACATAAGCCATTTTGCAAAAATACCCTCAATCATATCTTGCATGTGTCCGATAGGAAGTTTTACTATCACACATAGTGTTCTAGGTCTTTAACTTTATTTGGTCTTAATTTTCTCATACAAGTGTGGATCTACTTACCGGAGTTTGGGCATGACAGACGCCGTAGGACCATCCGGTCAAGATTGCTCATTCAGGAGTTGCTTAAGGAGATTTATTTTATTATTTTTTTTATGTTTTGAGTATGTTTTTCTTTTTATGTCATGTTTTACCTTCTAGTTCTGTACAGTAATATCGAGTCTTTTAAGGGATGTTGAAGTTTGTCATAGTCTAGTAAGCTTGTCGAGTTTTTTTTTTTATTATATTTCCTATTTTGTATTTGAAAAAATGAGTTATAAATCAAAAAACAAAAAAAAGAAAAAAAGAGATTTTGTATTTTTATATTTCCGTTACAAGTTTTCTTTAGAATACTAATTCTAGAAATTAAAAAAAAAATTCAGTTGAGGTGGTTTTCCTTTAGGAAATTAATATCTAGAACTCAAAATAAAAAAATTGCTTTTATATTTCCTTTAGTATATTAAGACTAAAAATTCAAAAAAAAAAAAATCTTTTAGTACCTTTTTAAAAGTTTTCTTTGAAATATTAATTCCAAAATCCAAAAAGATTTTCTTTTGANTTGGGAAATTAATAAAAAATAAAAAAATATATACTTTTTATTTTCACTAGAACTTTAGGACATTATACGAAGAGAAAAAAAACATACTTTATCTTTTGTTTATCTTTAGAGTTTCTTCCATAGGTAATCAAAAACTGAAATCCAAAAATATTTTTTTTATCTTGTTCATTTCTCGTTTCGAAATCTTTCTTCAGGGATATCAAATGAAAATTCAAAATATTTTTTCTTTGGTTTATTCTTTAGATTTCCTTACTAAAAAAAACAGAGAAATCAAAAATATTTTTCTCTTTTAGGATTTTTTCCTTAATAATTTCCTATAGAGTATTTGTTTCAAAAAGGAAAAAAAAGAAAAAAAATATATGCCCGTTAAGCTTGAGTTTAGAATAGGTTATAGAATATTAAGTCTAGAAAATTCCAAAAAAAAAAAAGATTTGCTTCTTTTATTTCCCTTTTCTCGTCAGAGTAGTCATTAAGGTAAAAAAAAATAAAGAAAAAGAAAATGAGAACGTTAGTTTGTTTACTTTATTCCCGATCTTCCCGAACTACGCAAAGATCTGATTCATGCGGTGTCATGATACGTAGGCAACCTACATAGGGTTCGATCGAATTGTTTTTTGAAAAAAAAAAGAAAAAAAAAGATGAAATTATGGGATGTGAGAAATAGAGGAAAGAAAAGAGTGATAATTAGAAAGGAAAAAAAAGGGAAGGAAATGAGCAAGCCAAGAAATGTTAGAAAAGAAAAGAAAAGAGAAGTTTGAAATGAACAAATTGGGATGATGCCAAGTGACCTTGTGACCCTCGAAGTCATTCTTCAGCCGTTAATTGTTGCTAGGTACATTACACGCGATGTGATATTTTTAGATGTTAAATGCCCTAACGCTAACATGATGACTTCATTTTGTTCCTCTTTGTTATCTTCATTATAGCAGAAGGGTGGTTGGTTTGTGGTTCTTAAACTGGTAACTCTTTCGTACAACACAAGGTCAAAGAGCAAGGTAGCCATGGCTAGCAAAGACTTGGACATAGGAGTTGTTGACCCGTCGAGGGTGTTTGTGGAGTCGGAGTTTGAATTGAAAGGGGAGGTCCAAATGTTGAAACAGTAGATGGTAGAAATGTATCAGTCTTGGATCAGGGGGCATCCTCAAGTTTTATTCTACTTACCTCACGACAACCCTTACGTCTTATTTACCTACAAGAGTATGATACGAAAAGATACGTTATGTTGGTACTCGGTTGAGTAAGGTACCGGGTGCCCGTCGCGGCCCATCGGTTTGGGTCGTGACAAAAGTGGTATCAGAGCAGTTCTGTCCTAGGGAGTCTACAAGCCGTGTCTAGTAGAGTCTTGTTTATGGGTGTGTCGTGCACCACGCTTATAAGTAGGAGGCTACAGGGCATTTAGGACTGTCACTCTTTCTTCTTACTCTAGATCGTGTGATACAACTCGGCTATAAGAACTCAATTTCCTAAATTCTATCTTATTCATAATACGACGATGTCTACATCTAGAAAGATGTTTGGTAAGGGATTGAATGTGGATGTGGAAGAATTGAGTTAGAGGAACTCAATTTTGCATCATGCTTATGATGAATGTAAGGTCTCCAGCAGAACATGAGGATACTAAGATGTGCAAGATTCTTGATAAAGATCCCTAAGGCAAGAATGCCTATCCATTTATTCGATAAAAAAGGAAAAATAAAATCGGAAAGTAGACACAAGTTCGAACAAGTAACAGAAGCAAGGTAAAAAAGGGTACAAGGTACCCAGTTAATGAAGATTATCGGTATTCTCAATTCAGGCAGAGGAATATAAGCCTTTTGAGTTACTTTCAACAATAATAGAGGTATGTATAATTGGCTCCATCGATCTTATCTTAGTTATGCCCTATCGGAGCTAACAGATATGGTTTAAGAGAAGAACGGGATATCAGGATCCATCTGGGGTTAGAGTGACCCAAAATGGTGGAAGATTGTTTGCATTAGTTGACATTTCCGAAGGATATTGTAAATGTGCTAATAGATCTCCTTGTGAGACACCCAGATAGTGCACTCTAGAATATTACAATTAGATGTGAATACAAGCATGATCAAAAAAAATTCAAAAGATAGGCACTGAAAGCCGGGAAGGGATAAATATTACCTTAGTGTGACTCTCGTCCCTAGTAGAGCCAGGACGTTAAGCAACCCGAAGAGCCGATGAATGAAGCAAGGAGAGCTAAAGCAAAAGAATGTCGTGTTGAAGTTTTCACAAGAAAGGGGATAGGCAGAAATATTAGCAGAGTAATGAGAAGAGAGATAAGGAAGAATTATGAGTGAGATGTGATACATGGATGACAACGGTAGAGTGTTACACAACCTATAGTCAGATGAAGAAAGAGACGAAAGGTGATGGGCCTTAAAACAACAAAAGGTATAGGCCATACAGTCACATCCTCATTTCAAGAAATAAGTTCGCGACTCTAACGTGACTAACAGAAGGAAAAGTTAGACCCTAGAGTAATAAAAATCAGTATGGACTGGTGAACAAGATAAACTAAACATGAATTAGGAACTGAGTGATTTGATAATAGTCAGCATCATGAGAGTTTCAGATTTCGTTACGGCGACAATAGAATGGACAACAAAAGAAGATCCATGATGAATTCAGAGAATGTTCATTCAGAGAGACGCTTCCCTAAAGCAAGAAATATGAGCAAAGTTAAGCTTAAGGGACTATATGTGCCAGTTACATGAAGTGTCAGCATCACGAGTGAGGAATTTTGTTATCCTTCGTACAGAAGGATTACCGCAAGGTGAGTAAGGGTCATTGATGATATGAAAGGACGCCAATGATGAAGAGGAAAAATATCTGTAGGCAGGTCGTCATAGCTCCAAGTCTTAGTACTCCCCTAAAGGGGGGAATATGGAATGATAAAGGAAGAATGCAATAAAAATGAGAAAGGGATGAGATTGCACCTATCCAGATGTTACATATATGCTATGATGATTCTAGAAAATTATGCAAACACGAGGTTAAGGAAAGGAAGTAAGGGTCCCTCCCCAAGATGTTATTGATAGATAAGGAGTCAGTGTAAGACGTAAGTTAAGACAAAGGAAATAACCCAAGAAAGGTTACGCGGAATATTTGTCACGACCCTAAACCCGGACCCAGTCGTGATGGCGCCTCTCGTGAAGACAAGGCCAGGCGACACACTTCCAATTCACTTTACGCAATTAAAATAATAAACACTAAGTCTTTAACAGAAAATAAAATCCCAAAATATCAGTGAATAGTATTTTTTGTGGAATTAAAAACAAACACAGCCCGATATCGGGGTGTCACCAGTCATGAGCATCTAAAATAATACTACAAGTCTTAAAGTCTACTCCACTACTACATAACTGAATCAGAAAGGAAATAAGATAGAGGGAGAATGCACTGGGCTACGAATCGCCGGACAGCTACCTAGTGAATCTCCGGAAATCTGCTGGGCAGCTCTCAACCCTCGCTAGCAGGACCTGTAGCGCCCGAATCTGCACACAGGGGTGCAGGGAGTAAAGTGAGTACTCCAACTCAGTGAGTACTAACAATAAATGAAGACTGAGCGATATAAAATCACGTTAAACACAATATTAAGCTATTAGAGACAGAACAAAATCAGTAAACATAATTAAACAGTGAAATCTCATAAAACACCTTTTAAGCAGTCAAACAATGTATAGGAAAAACAACTAGAAATGGTAAACACATAAGAACTGCCCCTCGGGCAAAGTAACGATAGAATCGGCCTCTCGAGCAATATCACAGAACAATACAAGCCCCTCGGGCTATATCTCATATCTCAATGGGTACCCGCACTCACTGGGGGGTGTACAGACTCCGGGAGGGGCCCCTTACGGCCCAAGCGCAATATCAAGCCATCTCGTGGCATCATAAACAGGCTCTCGGCCTCATATCAATCACAAGCCACCTCGTGGCGTACAATCCCAGGCCCTCGGCCTCATTATCACAATCAGCATATCACTGCTGCGGCATGCAGCCCGACCCAAAAGTATCCTCACAACACAGGCCCTCGGTCTTACTCAGTCAGAATCTCATAAGCCCATCGGGCAACAATAAACATGAAGCTCGACTCAAAATATCATTAAAAATATCATTTAAGGTGTTTAAAACAGAATGACATAGCTGAGTCTTGAAAACAGTAAATTATGGCATGACTGAGCACAAGGATGAAATCAAACAGTGAGGAAAACATCAGTAAAAATCCCCTAAGGGTCCAAACAGTTGGCACGAAGCCCAAATATGCCATTTAGCCCAAAACATGACAATATCAAACAATTTCTATCAAATACGCAGTAAAATAGTCATTCGGGATGGACTACGTCACAATCCCCAACGGTGCACGACCCCACGCTCGTCATCTAGCGTGTGCGTCACCTCAACATAGCCAAACGCTGTGTAATCCGGGGTTTCATACCCTCAGGACAGCATTTAAAATCATTACTCACCTCAATCCGGCCCAAAAATCTAGCTCGTAATGCCTTTGCCCCTCGAATCGGCCTCCGGATGCTCCGAATCTACCAAAATCAGAACGTAATCATCAAAATATACTAAAGGGACAAAGCTCACTCGAAATTAATCGAAAAAACAAAGCAATTCCCACGTCTCGGAATTTGATAAATTTTACGTCATTAGATTCCTTATCTCCCCACGAGTTCATACATATCAAAAGTTCCAAAATCCGACCACAAATGGTCTTTTAAATCCTCAATCAAAGGCCTGAGTTTCTAAGCCCTAGTTCCTCTATTTTTGGCTTAAATTCCATTAATTTAAGCCCTAATTCGTGAATTAATATAATAGGAACGAGTATTTAGGTCCAAAATGCTTACCTCGATGAAGCTCCCTTGAAATCCTTCTTCAAAAATCGCTCAAAACTCCCGAAATCGCTTTTAAAAATGGTGAAACCCTCTGAAAATCGTGAAGGAAATAACTTATATGTTCTAGTCCAGGGATTTCGCATCTGCGACCAATTTCCCGCTTTTGCGGTACCGCATTTGCGGTCCTTGAACCGCTTCTGCGGTTTTCACTTAAACCGCCCAACGCCGCATCTGTGATGCCTAGCCTGCACCTGCGCTATCGCAGGTGCGGTTCTTCTACCGCTTCTGCGGTCCTTGCCAACCTCGCCAACTTCCGCTTCTGCGACTCCTATCCGCATCTGCGGGGGCCGCACTTGCGATCCTTCAACCGCAGATGCGGTTATGACAACAATCAAAAGGCTTCAGCTCTCAAACTCAATTCCAAACCTTCTGTCAACCATTCGAAATCACCCCGAGGCCCCCCGGGACCTCAACCAAAAGCACCAACAAGTCTTATACTACCATTCAAAGTTGTATCAACCTTCAAAACACCTCAAACAACATCAAAACTACCAAAACACATCGAATTCAAGCCTAAGGTCTAAAATCTTCCGAATTCCGCTTTTGATCAAAAAGCCAACCAAACCACGTCCGAATGACTTGAAATTTTACACACACATCCCAAATGACATAACAGAGCTACTGCAACTTCCGGAATTCCATTCCGACCCCTATATCAAAATCTCACCTAACAACCGGAAAACGCCAAAAACTCAATTTTGCCAATTCAAGCCTAAATCTACTCCGGACCTCCAAGACACATTCTGATCACGCTCCTACGTCCCAAATCATCTCTCGAAGCTATCCGAACCATCGGAACTCACATCCGAGCCCTCTAACACATAAGTCAACATCTGGTTGACTTTTCCAACTTAAGCTTTCTTAAAAGAGACTAAGTGTCTCAAACCTTCTAAAAACCTTTCCGAACCCGAGCCAACCAACCCGATCACATATAAAACCGATAAATAAAGCAATAAGAAGCAGAAATGGGGGAACCGGAGCGGTAACTCATGAAATGACCGGCCGGGTCGTTACATCCTCCCCCTCTTAAACAAACGTTCGTCCTCGAACGAGTCAAGAAACATACCTGAAGCCTCAAATAGGTGAGGATATCTGCTCCGCATCTCCCGCTCGGTCTCCCAGGTAGCCTCCTCCACGGGCCGACCTCTCCACTGCACTTTCACTAAAGCTATATATTTTGATCTCATCTTCCAAACCTGACGCTCTAAAATAGCTGATGGCTCCACATCATAGGTCAAATCACCCTCTAACTGAACCGTGCTAAATTCCAGAACATGAGACGGATCCTCAATATGCTTCCAGAGCATAGAAACATAAAACACTGGGTGCACACTCGACAAGTTGGGTGGGAAAGCAAGCTCATAAGCCACCTCCCCAATCCTCCAAAGTACCTCAAAAGGGCTAATGAACCGAGGACTCAATTTACCCTTCTTTCCAAATCTCATAACACCCTTCATGGGTGAAACCTTCAACAGAACCTTCTCGCCAACCATGTAGGACACATCCCGAACCTTCCGGTTCGCATAGCTCTTTTGTCTCGACTGCGCGGTACGAAGCCTCTCCTGAATCACCTTCACCTTGTCTAAAGCATCCAGCACCAACTCTGTACCCAATAGCCTGGCCTCGCCCGGCTCAAACCAACCAACTGGAGATCTACACCGCCTCCCATACAAAGCCTCATATGGAGCTATCTGAATACTCGACTGGTAGCTGTTGTTATAAGAGAACTCTGCGAGCGGTAGAAACTGATCCCATGACCCTCCGAAATCAATGACACAAGCGCGTAACATGTCCTCCAATCTCTGAATAGTGCGCTCGGACTGCCCGTCCGTCTGAGGGTGAAAAGTTGTGCTCAACTCAACCTGAGTACCCAACTCTCGCCGTACAGACCTCCAAAACTATGAAGTAAACTGAGTGCCCCGATCTGAAATGATGGAAACTGGGACATCATGCAAACGAACAATCTCCCAGATATATATCCCTGCCAACCGCTCTGAAGAATAAGTAGTACAGATAGGAACGAAGTGCGCGAACTTGGTCAGCCGATCCACAATCACCCAAATAGCATTGAACTTCTTCAAAGTCCGCGGAAGCCCAACTACAAAGTCCATAGTGATCCGCTCCCACTTCCACTCTGGAATATCCATCCGCTGAAGCAAGCCACCTGGTCTTTGATGCTCGTATTTCACCTGCTGATAATTGAGACCCCGAGCTACAAATCCCACAATGTCTTTCTTCATTCTTCTCGACCAATAATGCTGTCTCAGATCCTGATACATCTTCGTGGCACCCAGATGAATGGAATACCGCGAGCTATGGGCCTCTTCCAGAATCAACTCCCGAAGCCCATCTACATTGGGCACACATATCCGGCCCTGCATCCTCAACACCCCATCATCACCGATAGTCACATCTCTGGCATCATCATGCCGAACTCTGTCCTTAAGGACAAGAAAATGAGGATCATCATACTGGCGCTCTCTAATGCGCTCATATAAGGAAGATCGAGAAATCACACAAGCCAATACCCTGCTGGGTTCCGAAATATCCAACTTCACGAACCAATTGGCCAAAGCCTGAACATCAACTGCAAAAGGTCTCTCCCCGACTGGAATATATGCCAAACTCCCCATACTCACTGCATTTCGGCTCAAAGCATCGGCCACCACATTGGCCTTTCCCGGGTGATACAAGATAGTAATGTCATAATCCTTAAGCAACTCCAACCACCTCCGCTGCCTCAGATTGAGATCATTTTGCTTGAACAAGTGCTGAAGGCTACGATGATCAGTATACACCTCACAAGACACACCATACAAATAATGCCTCCAAATCTTCAACGGGTGAACAATGGCAGCCAACTCCAAATCATGAACAGGGTAGTTCTTCTCATGAGGCTTCAACTGACGAGAAGTATAATCAATAACTCTACCCTCCTACATCAGAACACACCCAATACCAACTCTCGAAGCATCACAATACATGGTATAAGAACCTGAAGCTGATGGCAATACTAACACTGGAGTTGTGGTCAAGGCAGTCTTGAGCTTCTGAAAGCTCTCCTCACACTCATCAGACCACTAAAATGAAACACCCTTCTGAGTCAACTTGGTCAAGGGCGATGCAATAGACGAAAATCCCTGAACAAACCGGCGATAATAACCCGCCAAACCAAGAAAGCTGCGAATCTCTGTAGCTGAGGACGGTCTGGGCCAACTCTGAACCGCCTCTATTTTCTTCGGGTCAACCTGAATACCCTCGTTGGACACCACGTGCCCCAAGAAAGCCACTGAACTGAGCCAAAACTCACATTTGGAGAACTTTGCATAAAGCTTATCCTCCCTCAATCTCTGCCACACCACTCTCAAATGCTCCGCGTGCTCCTCCTGACAACGCGAGTATACCAGAATATCATCAATGAAGACTATGACAAATGAGTCGAGATACGGCCGGAACACACTGTTCATCAAATGCATGAACGTTGTTGGGGCATTGGTCAGCCCGAAAGACATCACCAAGAACTCATAATGACCATATGGAGTCCTAAAAGCTGTCTTAAGTATATCTGAGTCCCTAATCTTCAGCTGGTGATAACCTGAACGGAGATCAATCTTGGAGAACACTCTCGCTCCCTGAAGATGGTCGAACAAATCATCGATACGAGGCAAAGGATACTTGTTCTTAATTGTTACCTTGTTCAACTGCCTGTAATCAATGCACATTCTCATTGTGCCATCCTTCTTCTTCACAAAGAGAATCGGCGCACCCCATGGTGACACACTAGGACGAATGAACCCCTTATCCAGGAGTTCCTAAAGCTGCTCCTTTAACTCCTTCAACTCCGCTGGTGCCATACGATATGGTGGAACAGAAATGGGCTGAGTGCCCGGCACCAGGTCAATACCAAAATCTATATCCCTGTCCGGTAGGATGCCCAGCAGGTCTGCAGGAAACACATCGGGAAAATCCCTCACAATTGGAACAGAATCAATACTGGGAGCCTCTGTACTGACATCCCTCACAAAAGCAAGATACGAAAGACAACCTTTCACAACCATACGCTGGTCCTTCAAGAAAGAGATCACCCTGCTGGGAACATAATCAGTCGAACCTCGCCACTCAATCCATGGCACACCAGGCATAGCTAACGTCACTGTCTTGGCATGACAGTCCAGAATAGCCCAGCACGGAGATAACCAATCCATGCCCAAAATAATATCGAAGTCCACAATGTATAACAACAATAGATGCACTCGGGTCTCCAGACCCCCAATAGACACCACACACGACCGGTACACACGATCTACCATAACAGTATCGCCCACCGGCGTAGAGACATGAACAGAAGAAACAAGGGACTCGCAAGGCATATCCAGATAATGGGAAAAATAAGACGACACATAAGAGAAAGTAGAACCAGGGTCAAATAACACAGAAGCGTCCCTGCGGCAGACTTAGATAATACCTGTAATCACCGCATCTGTAGCAATCGCATCAGGCCTAGCTAGAAGTGCATAGAAGCGGGCCTAACCACCACCGGATCGACCTCCCCCTCTGGGGGGACCCCTAGATGACTGTCCTCCACCCCTAGCTGGCTAGGTGGGTGGTGAAGTGGCTGGGGCTGAGGCTGATGGCTGACCCCTCTGTTGGGATGAACCCCCAAGACGACGAGGACACTGCCTCCACATGTGACCCATCTCTCCACACTCATAGTAACTCCCGGGTGCTGGAGAAGGGGACTGATGGGAACCCCTAGCACCGGAATGACTAGCAGATGCCCCTGGCGTAGAAGAATCCTAAACTAATGGAGCACGGGACGAACCCTGGGCTGGAAGTGCACTGAGTGAGGAATGACCCTGCTGAGAACCATGAGAACCATGGCCTGATGATGCCCCACGATAACCTGGGCGAGCTGACTGAGCATGCTTGAACTAACGGCCTCTGTCGTGCTGATACTGGCCCCTCGAAGGAGCGCCCCCAAAACTACCATGACCTCGAGGCCTCTTGGCCTCCCTCTCCTCGCGCTCCTGGCGACGAACTGACTCAATCTCACGAGCAATATCCACAACCTCCTCAAACGTAGCACCTGACACTCTTTCCCTAGTCATGAGAACCCGAAGCTGGTAGGTGAGGCCATCAACAACCAGCCAAATAGCATGTCGAGCTAACTCTGAGAACCTCATCTCATACTGAGTAACAATCATCTCCCCATGTCGTAACTGCTCGAACTGCCTACGCAGCTCCTCCCTATGGGACTGTGGGACATACTTCTCCAAAAATAGAGCGGAGAACTGCTGCCAAGTCAGAGGTGCCGAACCAATAGGCCTACGCCTCTTATAAGTGAAGGCAGCTCCGGTAAACTGAAAGGTCGTGAATTCAACCCAGTTGGTCTCCAGAATACCCGCGGTGTGAAGAATCCTCTGACATCTATCTAAGAAACCCTGGGTATCCACGCCCTCAGCACCACTAAAAGTAGGAGGCTGGAGTCTGCCAAACCTCTCCAATCTGCACTGCTCATCCCCTGGCATAACTGGAGATACGTAACCCTGAGCAGGTGCCACCGGCTGGGTTAGTGGTGCCTCCGATGTCTGCAATCCCTAAACCACCTGATCGGGTATGCGGGCGATGGGAGTCTGAGAGCCTTCCCCTGCTTGAGAAGTGGCTGCTGCAGTAGAGACCGCGACCGCCTGCGCGAGACTCGTACATACTGTCAAAATCTGGGCTAAAGTCTCCTGAAGACCCGGAATCACAATGGGCACAGCTGGTGCCTTAGCTGGTGCTGCTGGAGCGTCCACAACTGAACCTGATCCTGAACTGGGACGGTTGGTGGATCTGCAGGTGCTGCCCCAGCTGCTGTGTTGGCTGCACCTCTGCCCCTACCACGGCCTCGACCGTGCCCTCGGCCTCTGGTGGCTCCAGTTGGTGGTACTGGTGGTCGTCCATCCTGACTGGTCGCTCGTATCCTCACCATCTGTGAGAGAATAGAATAACAGAAGTTTAGTACTTGGAACAACAGATTCACACGACAAGAATTTCAAGAATATGGAAATTTTCATAAAGGTTATGTAGCCTCTCGAGGATAAATACAGACATCTCCGTACCGATCCGCGAGACTCTACTAAACCTGCTCATGACTCGTGAGACCTATGTAACCTAGGCTCTGATACCAACTTGTCACGACCCTAAACCCGGACCCGATCGTGATGGCGCCTCTCCTGAAGACAAGGCCAACCGACACACTTCCAATTCACTTTACGCAATTAAAATAATAAACACTAAGTCTTTAACAAAAAATAGTATCCCAAAATATCAGCAAATAGTATTTTTTGTGGAATTAAAAACCAACACAGCCCGATATCGGGGTGTCACCAGTCATGAGCATCTAAAATAATACTACAAGTCTGAAAGTCTACTCCACTACTACATAACTGAATCAGAAAGGAAATAAGATAGAGGGAGAATGCACTGGGCTGCGAATCGTCGGGCAGCTACCTAGTTAATCTCCGGAAATCTTCTAGGCAGCTCTCAACCCTCGCTAGCAGGACCTGTAGCGCCCGAATTTGCACATAGGGGTGCAGGGAGTAAAGTGAGTACTCCAACTCAGTGAGTAATAACAATAAATAAAGACTGAGCGATATAAAATCACGTTAAACACAATATTAAGCTATAAGAGGCAGAACAAAATCAGTAAACATAATTAAACTGTGAAATCGCATAAAACACCTTTTAAGCAGTCAAACAATGTATAGGAAAAACAACTAGAAATGGTAAACACATAAGAACTGCCCCTCGGGCAAAGTAACGATAGAATCGGCCCCTTGGGCAATATCACAAAACAATACCAGCCCCTCAGGATATATCTCATATCTCAATGGGGTACCCGCGCTCACTAGGGGTGTACAGACTCCGGGAGGGGCCCCTTACGGCCAAAGCGCAATATCAAGCCATCTCGTGGCATCATAAACAGCTCTCGGCCTCATATCAATCACAAGCCACCTCGTGGTGTACAATCTCAGGCCCTCGGCCTCATTATCATAATCAGTATATCATTGTTGCGGCGTGCAGCCCAACCCAAAAGTATCCTCACAACACAGGCCCTCGGCCTAAATCAGTCAGAATCTCTTAAGCCCCTCGGGCAATAATAAACATGAAGCTCGGCTCAAAATATCTTTAAAAATATCATTTAAGGTGTTTAAAACAGAATAACATAGCTGAGTCTTGAAAACAGTAAATTATGGCATGACTGAGCACAAGGATGAAATCAAACAGTGAGCAAAATATCAGTAAAAATCCCCTAAGGGTCCAAACAGTTGGCACGAAGCCCAAATATGGCATTTAGCCCAAAACATGACAATATCAAACAATTTGCTATCAAATACGCAGTAAAATAGTCATTCGGGATAGACTAAGTCACAATCCCCAACGGTGCACGACCCCACGCTCGTCATATAGCGTGTGCGTCACCTCAACATAGCCGAACTCTGTGTAATCCGGGGTTTCATACCCGTAGGACAGCATTTAAGATCATTACTCACCTCAATCTGGACCAAAAATCTAGCTCGTAATACCTTTGCCCCTCGAATCGGCCTCCGGATGCTCCGAATCTACCAAAATCAGAACGTAATCATCAAAATATGCTAAATGGACAAAGCCCACGCAAAAATAATCGAAAAACAACGCAATACCCGAAATTAATCACAACCCGACCCCAGGGCCCACGTCTCGGAATTCGATAAATTTTACGTCATTAGATTTCTTATCTCCCCACGAGTTCATACATATCAAAAGTTCCAAAATCCGACCACAAATGGTCTTTCAAATCCTCAAACAAAGGCCTAAGTTTCTAAGCCCTAGTTCCTCCATTTTTGGCTTAAATTCCATTAATTTCAGCCCCAATCCGTGAATTAATACAGTAGGAACGAGTTTTTAGGTCCAAAATCCTTACCTCAATGAAGCTCCCTTGAAATCCTTCTTAAAAAATCGCTCAAAACTCCCGAAATCGCTTTTAAAAATGGTGAAACCCTCTGAAAATCGCGAAGGAAATAACTTATATGTTCTGGTCCAGGGATTTTGCATCTCCGACCAATTTCCCGCTTTTGCGGTACCGCATTTGCGGTCCTTGAACCGCTTCTGCGGTTTTCACTTAAACCGCCCAATGCCGCATCTGTGATGCCTAGCCCGCACCTGCGCCATCGCAGGTGCAGTTCTTCTACCACTTCTGTGGTCCTTGCCAACCTCACCATCTTCCGCTTAAGCGACTCCTATCCGCATCTGCGGGGGTCGCACCTGCGATCCTTCAACCGCAGATGCGGTTATGACAGCGATCAAAAGGCTTTAGCTCTTAAACTCAATTCCAAACCTTCCGTCAACCATCCGAAATTACCCCGAGGCCCCCCGGGACCTCAACCAAAAGCACCAACAAGTCTTATACTACCATTCAAACTTGTACCAACCTTCAAAACACCTCAAACAACATCAAAACCACCAAAACACATCGAATTCAAGCCTAAGGTTCTAAAATCTTCCGAATTCCGCTTTTGATAAAAAAGCCAACCAAACCACGTACGAATGACCTGAAATTTTGCGCACACATCCCAAATAACATAACGAAGCTACTGCAACTTCTGAAATTCCATTCCGACCCCTATATCAAAATCTCACCTAACAACCGGGAAACGCCAAAAACTCAATTTCGCCAATTCAAGCCTAAATCTACTCCGGACCTCCAAGACACATTCCGGTCACTCTCCTAAGTCCCAAATCATCTCTCGAAGCTATCCGAACCATCGGAACTCACGTCCGAGCCCTCTAATAGATAAGTCAACATCCGGTTGACTTTTTCAACTTAAGCTTTCTTAAAAGAGACTAAGTGTCTCAAACCCTCTAAAAACCTTTCCGAGCCCGAGCCAACCAACCCGATCACATATAAAATCGATAAATAAAGCAATAAGAAGCAGAAATGGGGGAGCTGGAGCGGTAACTGATGAAACGACCGGCCGGGTCGTTACAATATTGATATGAGAATGGGCCAACGAGTAGTCAATAATTGATTTAGGAAGAGCCTAGTTATGGCTAAACAGGAGGGTACAGACGAGTTAGCAAATCATGCAAGATAAACATAATAAAACCCAATATGGTGACTTCAGTCTCATAGTTCAGATAGGAGTTGGGGTAGTTAAAGGTACCATAAAAGTGTTACTGAAATAAAAGAGAAAGCCACTGGGAAGACAGTCAAAATATCTGTTCAGAAGCAACCCGACAAGCACAAGGGCATGGAGGTAAGCAAGTACGGATAATTATAGGCAAGGAAGGACATCAAAAGGTCCATAATAAGCTCACAGCTTTACGAGAGTCAAGGGTTCTCCCTAAGTACTACAATGAAAGACTAGCTGAGGAACTAAGGAAGAAGGCTTCAACCTAACCAGAGTGACCTAAGGAGGAGATGGTCTTGTAACAAGAGTCTCACTACAATATTTTAGGCACTCCATAAGAAAGTGGCACCTACCATGGCTAATGAACGGGAAGTAAAATTAAAAGTAATATTCGAGATCATATGAGTTGCACGAAAACTCTGGCATGTGTGGGCGCTAAGATAAGCTAAGTATGGACGCAACAAGGGGCAGAAGGACTAGGAAAAGTAATAGCTTACGTTAAAAGGAAGCTGAGATGGAACGAAAGAAATTATTCGATCAATGATCCAGAGTTGGTTACGTTATGAACGCACTTAAGGGTTCGGAGTTTTATACATGCAGCATGTACAACCATAGAAGATTCTGGTATACGTTAAAAGAAAGAATTGAGCCCAGGTCATAAACGAAGGATTAAATTGTTAAAGGATTGCATCATGCATATTCCTCAGCGCCCATGAAAGGCTAAACGGAATAACTAATACCATGAACCACAGATCGGGAGATAACTTAAGTCGACATAAAGGCCGATCAGAAGAAGGAGGAAACTAAAGAGTTACATCAATGAAGTAAATTAGGAATCCGATTATTGGACCCAGAAGTTGTAGGAATCATGATTGAGAACATAGCAGGATCACTCTTAATATTAGAGGTGCAAGAGAGATAGCACAACAATCATATTCTATAACGGCTCTACGATAAAGCCAGTTAGAAAAATACCAGCCTCATGAGAATTCAGTATGGAGCTCCCACCGGATTATATAGGCACCAAAAGTGCAAGTATTATAATAGAGCTTCAAATGGTGGATGTGATTTATACCTGTGTGGAGGGAGGTTATGAAAGACAGATAGAAGAATGTGAGGTGATATTTTAAAGTAAGTAAAGTAAAGGTAAACAACGTTCGAAATACTCAAGTATAGAAGGATGAGAGTGGTCCATCTTTAGGTAAAAGACTAGAAGCGCTGGGATTCGGTATCCAGGAATGATAACAGCATCATTAGTGGCATACCTTCCAGCCTATGGTTTCTAAGTACCGAAAGGTCTAATTAGAGAGTAAAAAAAGAGTTAGAGACGATGCGATGTCTTGCTTGATGTTCCAGAAAAGAATAAGGGAATCGATCGCAGGCTAAAGTATGGTAGAGCGACAAGGTTTTAGAAAGACAAGAGTAAGGATAAGAAGAAGGCAAGTGAGAAGGTGACGAAAATGGATAATTCCTCGGGACTAAGCCCGTGAAAACAAAAGAGCATATGGTTTCTCTAAGTTATACAAAGCTCACTATAGCCTGAATGAACTCAAATGAGTCTAAGACTAATAGCATTTAGAAAAGATGGAATGCTGCCCTGGTAGTAGAATGAGGGTGTGATTGTGATAGATAAAGGACGACGTTTGGGCCTTCGATTGAGTGATGGTCTAACAAAGAAAAGAAAGGGATTTCATGAATTGGACAGGATTAAAATAGCCACGTAAGGTGAGACACATTGGGATGCCATGAAATACGGTTATGGAAGTATATTATCGTATCACCTAGGTAGATCAGAAAAAAAATCACTTCAAATGTTCCACGATGCAACATGAGCCCTAGTGATTGCGTAAGAGGTTCCGAGTTATTAGTGGTATATTGTAGATCAATATTGAGGTGAATCAACAATAGATGGATACAAGTCACAAAGTATGAGGTGAGATTAGGCCGTCATTCTCAAGATGAACAAGTAATGAGGAAGCATTAAAGGACTTAGATTTATACATATGGGATAAGTAACGAAAGTAACCTGTAGTTCGGTAGCAGACCTCTGTAACGATAAAGTCATACGAATGGATAACCAGATCTATGAAATAAGATATGGCCATATTCACAAGTTCTAAAAGTACCGAGCGAAGAACTTCAGTACACCTATAGATGCCCAGAGAGGCATCCTATTAAGCCTTGTATATGTTTACAAAGTAAGGCCTAGAGATTGGCTAAAAGTTGGAGGAAAAAGGAGAGAAGAGTCGCATAGGTGCACTTACAAGGTCAGTGTCATAGAGGCTGCATGATAGAAGGTAGCAACAGTTACGAGATTGGAAGGAATTCGATCACAAGTCATAGCGTGGAAAAGAGTCCTAAAGGGGGGGAATGCCCTGGCCTTCGGATTTATTCACAGAACAACTGCCTAAATGGCAAGAAGAGTATTAAGATATTCACAAGAGCTATAAGTTATGAAAATGATAAGAGCATCAGTCAACATTCGAGGACGAATGTTTCAAAAGGGGGAATAATGTTACGCCCTGCAATATTACGTCGATGTTACGTACTGCAGTATAATATTACGATGATATTACGCCTTGCAGTATTATATTACGATGATGTTACTCCATGCAGTATTAGTTTACGATGATGTTATGCTTCGTAGTATTAAATTACGACGATGTTGCACCCTGTAGTATTGTATGTTGATTTTGTCGTAAGGTAGTTGACATCAGTCCAAGAAAAAGATTATTTGGAGATGATAAGGATTATGCTATTTCAAACAAGTGATGAGTAAATTCATGAAGGTGAGAGGGGAAGCAAGTCAAAGAAAATGAATTTTCGTGCAAGTTTGGCATGTTGGTATAAAATATGGGCCGAGCATTAATACCCGATATTTATGTACTAGTACCATACAAGGTACTACATGACCATGATAGTAAGGTGTATAAGGTATGTTAAAAGTGAGTAGTATTCAAGTAATTTGAGATTATTTTTAATTATATGAATAATTGGTTAATTATTAGATTAGTGTGGGGATTAATAATTTATTATTATGGAAATGGGAGAATTATTGGATAAGAATTGATAAGAAACGTGGCAGGCCACTAATGACTCATTGATCTTTATGAGTTGGTGGCATGTTAGGAGATGTTTTGTATTAAATAATCCCCAATATCTAAAGCTTCTCTAAATTACATTATGGAGAAGTTTACTGCAAAGTAACAAATGGGTTCATTTCTCACAAAGAAAGTACGCTGCCCTTTTCACACAAGAATGGGATCATTTCATAAAGAAAGTGTATGCTGCCATTTCATACAAGAGGAATCAATTCAAAATCTTCAAATCTAATTCACAAAAAACGTGAACTAAAGCTAAGGAAAGTGACGGATTTTGGCAAAATTTTCCTACAAAGTTATACTGTGTAATAGCAACGGGATTTGCAATTCTAAGAGAGCACGGTACAATCTTTCTCAAGAACAACACAAGAATTTTCTCCTACTTCGATCCGCCATTTCGTGTTGTCGCAATCAACGGGTGTTAGGGGGATTGTCAAGAGAATCGGCTCAGGTATGTTAAGGCTATCCCTTATTTCTTTTGGCATGATTTATACGTCACAAACGAAACGAGCAAATGCACAATTTCCATAAATGACTCTATTCATAGAAATACTAGGGGTGTCTATATTCTTGATTCCCCATATGAATTATTATCGTCTGTTCATGGATCTCACAAAATACGTAAGTTGATAAAGTTTACTTCATGGTATTATTCAAAGGCAAAATGGTCTTATGACACTCTAAAAGATTTTATTGACGTACTTCTCATGCATTTCATTCATGTACATTGACCCATGACCAGATGGCGTTATATACGCGTATATATGTATATTATATGTATATGGGATATGGAAAAAGGTTACGGCGTTATATACGCACCACCACTTGATCAGCTGGTATACGTTGATGATTTTGCCCACAGTGGCCGAGATGATATGATGGGATGCCCTCAGAGGCTGATGATGTTATGAAACATGTACGTATGCACGACATGACATTCATACGCATATGCATGACACTATAAGTATTTCATGATTTACAGAGTTATCCAGACTTACAGGTGGAATCATTTACTCTATATTTCCTCCATGTCGTCTATGTACTTACTTATGTGCCTTACATACTCGGTACATTATTCGTACTGACGTCCCTTTTGCCTGGGGACGCTGCGTTTCATGCCCGCAGGTCCCGATAGACAGGTTGAGAGATTCTCCAAGTATGCTATCAGCTCAGCGGAAGATGTTGGTACGTTCTATTTGCTCCGGAATTGCTTATTTAGTTAGTATGATAGACATGTATTGATTGATATGTCGGGGCCCTGTCCCGGTATTATGACATTTATGTACTTTTAGAGGCTTGTAGAAATATCTCATATATATTAAAGATTTTATGGCCTCGTCGGCCTAGGTTCAGTATACGAGTGATTATTTTGGCTATATAGGCCCGTATGGCATATGTATAAGTTGGTATATCAAGTTGAGTATTTCCTCAGGTTTTATTCTACTTACCTCACGACAGCCCTTACGTCTTATTTACCTATAAGAGTATGATATGAAAAGATACGTTACGCCGGTACTCGATTGAGTAAGGTACGGGGTGTCCGTCGCGGCCCATCGATTTGGGTCATGACAGCAACCACTCATCAAGCGTTGCCATACGATTGATTACGCACGAGTGGAGTATGATGTCGAGCATGATTTATGCAGAAGTAAATAACATGTTGTCACGTATTTGCACGTCAGAAAAGCGATAAATACAGCATTTATAATTGAAAGACGTTTAAGAAAGAGAATAAAGAAACAAGTCAGTTTCGTATTGAGGAAATAAATACTTGAAAATAAACAGTTAAATTCACATAAAGGGAGAGGGAAAGGGTGCAAGTATTAACAAAGCAACGTTTGGACTAATTGACAAAGCAAATTTGTTATGGTAAAAGCCTAAAAATCCCCAGCAGAGTCGCCATGTTGTCGCGCCCCCTTTTTTCCATCTTTGCAGTGGAAGTTAAGGTTTCGACATTCATTTGGGACAACTCGTTTCCTTTTGGGAAAGGGGTGCAGAAGTTGAAGAGTCACCACCTAACGGATTTAAGGTGCGTTAGGGCACCTATTGCAAGTAACTCATAAAATCGGTTTGTGTTACCAGAGATAGGGTAAGGGCTTGAAATTACCTTGAGGGGAAGGTGTTAGGCACCCCTCGAGGTCCACAACGGTGGGTCCCGGCCAAATTCATTTTGTGAATTAGTCATTTAACAGATAGGCAGTCTAAGCACATATATGTAAATAAGATGAGGAAAGTCCTAGGTTTGTTAGCCTATAGGATCACATCTGTACAATACCGGGTAATCCTTCCTCAACTAGAGGGGCTACACGTGGTATTAGCGCACAGGTCATCATATCCTTTTACTACCCAATTACCCTCCCCTTAGCGGTTATATAAGCGGTTTTAATTAGACGAAATATATGCGTGCATTACTCGTCCCTTCCTTGTGGTCCCAGAGGTGTTTAGGACCTCTAATTTTAGGCAGTTCTAGACTCTCCTAAGGTGTTTAAAAGGGAAAATCTAAGCGACAATAAAGAACAAACAGGACTGTCAAGTAAGAAACAATTAAGGAGGCTCATGTTTACCTCCACAAATAAACAGACAATTAGCACGTCTCAAACAGCAGATTGCAGATATTTCAGAAAGGTCCTAGAACAAGATATCTAGGTGAGCATGGCAAGCAGAGAATACGCAGCATTGTGTTAAGGCGAAGCGATAGAGACCTAATCAGTTTGCCTACTGATTTTAGAACCTATTGAATCTGGACAGTCACAAATAAGCGAAGCATAGTTTCACAGTTTTTATTAGACCTTGATTATCTATAGGCTTGCCTAGGCGTGGATCTGTAATACCCTATAAACATGTCGTCTAAATGCAATCAGAATTCTGGGAATCAGTTCAAAACAGTTTGAATTTATTAAGTCCTATAGGCATGTTGGTCTAGGTGCTGAATATTACATTACAAAACTGGTTTATACACACTTATCTCTATGACATCTAAGTGTTGGGATTGTTTTTAAACATTTTATAGACAAGATAGTTATTGATTTGGGCGATGTAGAGATGGTTTAAAGCGAATACAGATACAGTCCTAAGGAGGATCTCTAATGCACAAAAAGAATGGACCTTTTTACTAGGCGGAATTATAGCAGTAACTTAATAACAGGATTTCTAGATGATCATGATTATGCAGAAACAGAATTTCGTAACAAATGAGGTAGTGTGCCTATAACATGTTGTCCAGTATGCCAAGTGATCCTAAAAGCATGGTTTCTAATGCAGGTAATCATAGCATAAACCTAAAGCATGATTTCTAATGCAAGTAAACATAATATAGACCTAAAGGCATGATTTCTACTCGGTTCCCCATAAAAATCATATAAGAATCCCTCCCTTTTACTAATTTTCCCAGTATCTGTTTACAAAGATTATCATTATAGATCATAAATATATAAATTACATAATAAATATAAGCTATGCTATAGGGAGCCTGAAATAGGCCCAAAGGGAACCTGGAAGTACCAGGCCTTCAAAACAATCCAAGATGCCATAGTTCATAGTATCCAATGAGGTATCCTGGTGCGTCAAAGTTCCCAAGGGCCTCAAGGAACCCGGGAAATGCTCACACCAAGATCCTTATAAATAGAGAAGTAGTTATGTGCAGTGTGGAAGGGCCAGTCCCAGTGTGCCAGAGTTCGGAGGAATCTCATGGATTCCTAGGCAGTAAACATACTGGAGGGGCAGAACTTAAATAATCTAAGAGTAGAAGTGAGAGTGCTTGACATAGTTGGAAGAACTTAGTAAAAATAGTATAGAGGTAAAAAATTTAGGAGTGAAAAGGTATTTCAGGAATGAAAACAGTTTTAAGAAAAAAAAATGTCAAGAGTGAAAACAGTTTTGGGAACAATTCTGAGAAGAACAAAGATTCAACAAACAACCACACAATCACAAAACTTAGAGTGCCCGGATTCAAATCCATTTATTACTTAATTCTAAGTGAAGACAAACAAGTTTACAAACAGGGATCAGGGGGGTTGGGAACATAGGGAGCTTAAATCAGAAACACATGAACATGGATAAGAGGGGAAGCATATTGATCAACAAGTACATAGAACAAGCAAGGATTGATTGACAACCAGTGACCAAATTCATAGCATTAGAATACAAACCATTGATTCAGAGTATTAACAAGAAAATTATACTTAAAGCCAAGGTGATAATAGACATTAGAGCATAGAGACAAAATGCAGGAATATCCATATTGAGGACAAGGATCTACCACACATAATTAGTCATACCAATTGTGGTTAATCAGATAAATTAGGAGCCTGAACTACTTAAAATGAGCATGCTAGTTGAAGGAAACAGACAAGAGATCAAGTAAACATGCTGGCTAAAATAGCAAACAAGAAGATTCAAACCTAGACATGCTGATTAAAAAACTGAACAAGAGGGGGTAAAACTTAAGCATACTGTCAAAGCAGTAAACAGGAAGAACAACTAAGTACATAATCAGTTAAACTAGTGCGGAAATAGGCATGGATTTAACAACTATGGAGCACATAGACTTGGATTTCAGAATGATATTGAAATAAGAACATACCAGTTAAGGAAGCAAAGTGCAAAAAGTAAAGCAGGTAGAGTTCCACAGTCTAGCCTTCAGCCGACTAGACGAGCAATGAGCACAAGTAGCAGAACGAGAGATGAGAGAAAGTTTGAGTGTGTGTGTGTGTGTATTTTTGAACTACTGTCTGTGTTCTTGAGAGGTAGAACAAGAGTGTATATATAGCACTTAGGGAGTAGAGCAAATAACGTAAAGAGAATCAGAAGTCAGTCAATTAGGGGGCAATCAAATAATCACAGAATCAATTCATGTAAGGGAGTCCGGAATAGACCCCTTAATTAGGGGTAATCACTTATCGGTCACAGCAAATGGGGTTAATTAGGGTAAGGAATCCAAATCATACCAAATAGGGAATCAGTAAGAATCCCAAAACCATATGGATAACTTATTAAGGCAAGTGTGATCAATTAATGTCACAAATAACGGAACAAATAAGATCTATGCACACAGATTTTAACACGGCAAAATAATAGGAAATAATCAGTAAAACCTTCAAAAGAATACTGATTTTTTGGGAAAGAATTACTCAGATTCCATAAATAGTAATTAAATAAGTAAAGCTTCACAGAAATACAGAATTCAGCAAGAAAAACAGGTTTGAACAATAAATAGAGATTAATTAGGGCAAAATCCAAAGAAATACTAGATTTTAACAAGGAAAACATTTAAGCCCAAAAACGGAGTAAACTAATACGACTGGTATCACAGAAATAACAAAGTATCGAAAAAAAATTGAAGAAACCAGTATATCGCACAGAATCAACTAGGGTTTGAACATTCATGCGAAAATCAGTTAAGATGAAGAAGAAACAATTAACTAAACACTGAGAACTTTGAAAATCGTTGAAGAAAAGTTTGAGATGAACCCTAGTTTAGAAAGAGTGATTTAAAAATGAAATAATCAATTAAAACAAGAGATTTTTTGAAGGAAAACACTTAATAACATTCGAATCACCTCAGATCTATAAAGATCTGAGAAGAATCGACAGTATCGAACTAGGGTTTTCAGAAAAATAGCAGAGGTGAAGAGAATAGGTCAAGAACCCATAGATTCGTAATAAAACAAGGAGAGATCCTTACTTAAGAACGAAAAATGGCCTGAGACAGGCTGGTAAACAAAGTTTCAAACCAGAACCAGTTGGAGTTCCTTGAGATCTTCTCAAGGACTCATGCAGTCGAAGAGCCATGGAGTGTAGGAGGCCAGGGGTGATCGGAGAAGACATAGAGGCACCATAGGAGGTAGGTTTACGCCGGTGACGGCGACTAGGGTTAGGGTTAGGTTGAGAGAGAGTTGTGAGATGAGGGGAGACAATGACGGCGGGTTTTGAGAGAATGAAAAGGATTTGGGGTAGGTTAGGGGTTAATTAAGGTAAGGGTGAACGTGGACCGTTGATCTAAAAGATCAACGGCCACGATTGAAGAAGGGTTATTGGGTCGGGTAGGCAGATTGGGCCTAAGGGGTTTGGGCTGGCTTTTTTGTTTAATATTAAAGGGGGTTTTGGGCTGGTAAAAATGGTTAGATCTGAAATAAAAAGGGTTATTTGTTAAATACCTAAATAATTGATAAAATATATTTTATAAAATAATTAACTGATTATAAAAAATAATTTTCATGTATGGAAATGTTTTAAAATAATTACTCAATATTTTAAAAATACAATAAGCTATTTTCTGGTAAAATAATGCAATAATTCTTGCATGGGCTATAATTGCAAAGTTATTGCAATTGTAACCCAAAAATGTAGATGTGGCTATTTGCGGAATAATTTGAGCTTAATATGAATATAAATAGCAAAATTAAACCATGAAATTGTTATAAAGTCCTTTGTGATGCAATTTGTAATTATTTATATAAATAAAATACTGGGATAATGTAGAAATTATGAAAAAATATCAACTGATGCTAATGCGTAGTTTGGAAGGTATATATGCATTTGAAAAATATTATAGGGAAAAATTGGGTATCAACAGACAGGGGCCTCGCGTTCGCGAAGGCCATTGGCTCAGGCCCTCTGAAGGCCCTTCATGGCTAATGCGACCATGGACTCGCGAACACGAAGGACAAAGCTGGCCAGGCCCAGCTACCCTACTCTACGCGAACGCGAGTCGCCTCACGCGAACGCGAAGGTCACTGACCCAGACCTTCGCAAAAAAGGATTAGCTATCGCGAACGCGAAGAGCATTCCTCCCCTAGCCCAACCCCTTCTACGCGAACACGATGGTTCCTTCGCGTTCGCGAAGAAGGAAACCAGAAATGGGTAGATCTGGTTTCATGTATTTAGCTCCGATGGGTCCGAGACTCACCCGAGCCACTCGGGACCCCGTCCAAAGGCACTAACAGGTCTGTAATATAATACGGACTTGCTTGAATTCTCGAAACGCGAAAAACAACAATGAAACCAAGAATCATACCCCAAAACTAAATTGAATCAAACTTTGAACTTCAAGTTTTCCAAATTCGCCGAATGCGTCGAATCATACTTAGACTACTCGGATTGGCACCAATTTTTCGTGCAAGTCTTAAATGACATTACGAAACTATTCCCGGTCTCGTAATTCAATTCGGACCTTGATATCACCAAAACTCTCTCCAACCCAAATTTAAAGAACTTCAAAGTTCTTCAAGAACTAACTTTCACTATTAGGCGCCGAAATGCTCCTGGTTCGTCCAAAATCCAATCCGGATATACGCCCAAGTCTGAAATTATCATACGAACCTATTGGAACCGTCAAATCCCGATTCCGAGGTCGTTTACTCAAAATGTTGACCGAAGTCAAACTTGGCCTTTTAGGCCAACCTTAAGGAACCAAGTGTTCCAATTTCAACCCAAACTCTTCCAAATCCCGAACCAACCATCCCCGAAGTCATAAATTAGTTAAAGCAAGTACGGGAAGTCTTGTGAGCACGTGATTTTTTCCCTATATGAAATACTCCTACAAATTAAAGAAATAAATTTTTTCCCAATTATTTGCAATTTTGTAGGATTTTGTGTTAATTGTTTGCATTTTTGTGCATGTTAACTTTTATTAAAATCATGAAAAATACAAGAAATATCACGTATTGCATCTAGGTTTTGTCTTTACATTTTTAGGATTAATTAGTTAATTATTTGTCTTATTAAAAATGGAAATCACAAAAATGGTTCATTTTTGCATTTTTTAGTTTTAATTTTAGAATAGTAATTTTTCTCTTCCAATTTAGGATCAAGGAATTTTATAAATTTTAGGAAATTGGTTAGTTTCAAATTTAGATTAATTTAGGTCTTTAATTTAGGTTTTGATTAAAGAAAAAGAAAAGAAAAAAAACAACAAACAAAACAAAAGAGGGAAAAATAAAAGAATAGGATAAAAGGGGAGTGTGTGTTTAATTTTATTGGGCCAAAGCCTAAATTTTCAGCTGAAAGCTCACCTGGTCCGACCCTGCCCAATCCCTCCAAATCGGTCCAACCCCTTCACACCCCAAACGACCCCGTTTTACAATAATATGATCACAGCCGTTGGATCTTGGCAATCCAACGGCTCGGAACTGGGAGTCTTTAATACATAAGTGTCCGAAATTAACCCCCCCCCCCAATCCAAACCCCCTCAGTTCCCATCTCCCTCTCTAAACAACGTAACCCTAGCCGCCTTCATGTTCTCCGCCGTCTCCGCCAGCAAACACCCGCCGGAAATCGCCTCACGGCGGTTCCGGTGTCCCAAACACCACCAAATTTACACCCCAGAATCTCCCTCACCTCCTCGTTCCAAATCTCCCATTAGTTTCTTTCAAATCACCACCAAGAATCTCGAATTTCAAATCCGAGATTCATGCCCAAAAAAACCTAGGTCTCCAAACCCACCCAAATTCGCACCCTATAACCTCCCCACTCTCCTAAACCCAAATCCCTTGTTGATTTCCCCCAAAACACCCTGAAATTACTTGGGTTTTAGATCTAAAAGTGGTCTGAAATATCAAGCTCCTTTTTTCTCGAATTTTCGGGTAATTTTAGCATGATTTGAGTCAAAACTAACATTAGCTAATGGCTTTTGTCAAGAGCCGTTGATTAATGTGAGTTTCGACTTATTTCAGATTTGTCAAGACCCGGTCAATTTGCCTTTGACTGGACAGAATGCATTCGAAGTCCAGAGTTTTCTGTTATCAGAGGGTATCTTCTTTTCTTTTTTTCTGATATTCTTAGAAGTTTAATTTCGTTTTTAGGTTAATTCAGGATTAATTGATGGAAAATCTTCTGAATCCGGATTTATTCCTTCGTGATTTCAATTGGTTCCCTGGTTAATTTTTTCTTTCGTATTTGTTTCCTTACTTAGTTTGCATGTTTTAGTTTAGATTAATTTTATGTTCATTAGATTTCTGTTAGGTCTTTCATCTCAATAGATAGCTTCAATAAGTTTGAACAATTTTCGTTTGAGACTCATTGGGTTTTAGGCGTGAGTGTTTCTGTTTTCTGAATTGGGTTTTTGTTAAATATTATTAAGGTTAGCTTAAAAGGTCCAAAGGCTTATTGATTTTTGTTTGTTCAATCTGTATTTCGATTTGTATTTTGCCTGAATGTGTTAGTCTTGATTTGGGAATAACAGAAACTTAGGAGGGGTTAATGGAGCAATAAAAAAACTTAGGAGAGGTAATGGAGCAATAAAAACTTAAGGGGGGTAATTTGGGAGTTTAGAAATGGGATAAGGTATCTAGAATGTTCTGTGGCATGGACAGCTAGTGTTATTCTGCCAGTACAAGCTGCTGAAGCCAATTAGAATTGGCCAGCTGTCCAATTGCTGTTAGAAAAAGATGCTTTGTGAGGGGTATTTTGGAAAAACTCTTATTCCTTGACTTGGAAGGCACACAACAGATTTTGGATAAATAGGGCACTCCCCTCACTCTCTACACATGAAAAACAGATCCTGAAAAACCTTTCAAAGAAATCTCAGATAGTAGGCTCTTCTTTTTCTTCTGGTTGAAAATATGAAGAATCCTGCTTGGTATCTTTGGGTTTTTGGAGCTCTTTTAACTTGATACTGAAGCTGTTTATTGGTTATTGCTGCCTTTCTCTCTACTACTGAATTATCTGTTATCTATTTGGTATTTTGGAGCAAAATTTCAGGCATCAAGGTACACACCATGGCCTTATGCCAAAATCTTTGTAATCTTGATCTAACATGAATGCTAGAAATGTTGTTTGAATAATAATATGTATATCTCTGTTAATTCTATGTTTCTTATGCTTAAAAACATGCTTTCTTGTGTTTCAAATGCATTATTTGATGTCTGTTGGGCCTGAGTTATATATACACTGTTCTATTGATCATTCATGCCTAATACTTTGCTTCATGGGTTGAGTTTTGTGTGGTAGCCAGTGGTCAGCATGTGTGTAGCATGGCTCTTGGTGGATCTGATCTCGACATGATCAGATCCATGAGAGTTAGATGCTGAAATCAATATTACTCATGTGTGGGAAGAGCTGGCAGCTTTATGGAGGATTACAACCCAAATGTATATTTGGTTTTAATAGTTTAGGTCGATTCTGTTTGCTATTTCGTAGGACAAGTCTTGTTTAATCTTTATTTACTAGCTAATTGTTCTTCAATGGCTCAAAGTCGTGTTAAATAAACATTGAGCCTATATGTAAGTAAATGTGATGTATAAAGAAGTTGTGAGGTTCAGAAATGAATGCCTCTAGTAGTTTTATTTTGATGTATTAGACTTGCTGGAAATCCAAAGGAGTTGCATGATGATTTATGTACTGTTGATTTCTGGATTTTGCCTCTATTTTGTTTTGCCATGTTTGGGCTCAATTTCAAGCCCAAGAATATTCACCCCCGCCCCTTATTCCTTTCCTTGCATATTATGTTGAAGGAACTGGTTTGTGACATGAAGTCCAGTGTTTTGCTGGACCTGTATTTGGCCCGACCTCAATGCTGGGCGTATTTGGCTTTCGTTCTGAGAGATGGGCTCAACTTCGAGCCCAGCCCAATGCATGTTCGTGTGTTTATCAGTTGGTCTACTGCTGGTTCGACCCTCCTCAAAGTATTCAAGCCCATTAATTCATCTCAATGCACAGTCACAATCCTTAAATGTAGAATGAATCTTGGTTTAGATTAAATAAGGACCTTAATATTCACATTTGTTTTCCTTAGATAAAGTGAGGTGTGCCATCCCAATTAAATCTCCTATAGCCCTCACAAATACTAATTAGATATTAGAATGAATATTCGTAGAAAGTCTTTTAGGCGCGTTTAAAATATTATTGCGATCGTGTACACGTTCGCGTGACATAATCACGATTCTAAAAAATAATTCGGAGTATGCGTTCGCGCAACTTTGATCAAACTTCCTTAATAATAACATCATTTTTAATAGTCCGCTAAATTAAATTTAGTTCATATAGTCCGAGGTGTGACATCCACAATTTAATCATTCATGGCCCTCGTATTAACTCTATGACCTAGACATAAAATAACAAGTGTTCGTAGTTGCTTTAGGCCCGTTTAATATATCATTGTGGTAGTGGACACGTTCGCGTGACATAATTACGATTCTAAAAACAAAATCGGAGTATGCGTTTGCGCAACTTTGGCCAAATTCCTTTTAAAAATAACAAAGCGTTATTAATTGTGGACACGTTCGCGTGACATAATTTTAACGCACCAAACAAATGGGTACACGTACGCGTTACCTGTTTCTTAATAAAAAGACAAATGCACATAGGTTCTAAAATCAATAATTAAACAATTTGATTGAGACAGGTATGATCAAAGCGACCGTGCTAGAACCACGAAACCCGGGAATGCCTAACACCTTCTCCCGGGTTAACAGAATTCCTTAACCGGATTTCTGTGTTTCGCAGACATTAAAACAGAGTCAAATCTCCTCGATTCGGGATTCTAAACCGGTGACTTGGGACACCATTAACTATCCCAAGTGGCGACACTAATCTTAAATAATAATTCCGTTTCGATTGTCACTTAAATTGGAAAAACTCCCTTAATATCCCTTTCGAGGGTAGGAAAAAGGATGTGTGACAGCTCTGGTGACTCTGCTGGGGAAAAGAACCTAGAACTACTGGTTCAGGGTCAAGAATTCGAGCTTGTAATATGATCTTACTTGGCTTTATTTATTGATGATACTATTGTGAACCCAATGTGCTAATTGCCGTTTATGTGCCTTTTCAATATTGTTTGAATGTTATTAAAATGCCTTCTTACGCCACCCTTCTGATCTTCTAAATTTGGCTCACACGTTCGTGTGGCCCACTTTCTGTTAGAAGTCATGCCAATTAAGAACGAGGCATGGGCCAGCAATAAGGCCGGGCAAACTTTAGTGCTCTCGGTACGTTACCCCCACCTCGGCTTGAGTTGTCCACTCGGGTAAACCCAGTCTAGAACACAACCCCAAGTTTAAACTTAGAAGAACATAACCTCATGCCGGATCCCTAGTAGGAACGTTTGTTTGCATCACGTGCATTTGAGGGGACTCAACACAGGGGTTGGGTCCGTCTAGGACAGGTGTACCCAAAATAACAGACCATCCTGATGCATCTTACGTGCTATGTGAACATTTATTTGTTTCGACTTGCATGCTGACCGGCTAGGAAAGACAATCAGGGGAAAACCAAGAGTGGCATAGAAAGGAAATAAACCCAGTATTTGAAAATATCCCAAAACTCTGAAAAAGGGGATTTGAAAAAGAAAAAGAGAAAAAAAGCAAAAAAAAGTCTTTTCAAAATGAGACACTCGTGTTTTCTTTTAAAAATATGTCAAATCTGCCAGAACTATGCTTGGTCTGATTCATGCGGCGTCATGATACGTAGGCAATCCCCATAGGATTCGATCATAACCATGAAACGAAAAGAAAGAAGGAGAGAAAAAATAAGAGGAAATTGAGAGGAAAGAAACAATGGCAAAACAAGAGAGGAAAGAAATTGCGAGAATAAAGGGAGAGGAGAGCCAACAAAGAAAGGTGGGAATGAAAAGAAAGAGAGAAAGAAAAATGCAAAATGAAAAGAATTAGTGAAAGCCGGGATGAAGTAAGCAGCCGTTCAAATGGATGATAGAAATGGTTAACTGCTTAGGTGCATTGAATCCCCAACGTGCGGTTGCCTACCTGTTAAGCTCCTAATCGCTAACAAGTTTGCTTGTTGTCATCAAGTACAGGTAGGTGGTTAGTTTGATCGGCATTCTGGCAACCCACCCGTACAACACCAGGTCTAAGAACAAGTTGATCATGGCCGGCCTGGAACTGGATGCAAGTGCTATTGATCCGTCGAGAGAGGGGGAAGAGTCTGAGGTTAATATGAAAGAGGAGCTGTACAAGTTGAAACATCAAATGGCCGAAATGTACCAAGCCTGGGTGAAAGGGCATCCCCCACCATCATACCCTGCTAACCCCGCTTTCATCCCACCATTAGCTCAGTCCCAAGAACCTCCCATTGTTGATTTATCCCCACAACATGCACAAGGCTTCACCCACTACGACCACTATCAGGGTACCACTTCCCAAACCCCACAAACACCACCAGCCAAAACAATCCCATACCCCCTTCCACCAACTACCCCTGTTTTTGTAGCACCCCCGCCAGCTACACTCCATCGGTCCTCCAGTATGCCATTATTCCAGACCCAAGATAATCGGTATTATCCCCCAGAGCCAACTTTCAGGGCCCCAGATCATCACTGGTATACTCCTTGTTTTGACCTCCCTGTTGAAACTGAGAAATTACCTAAAAACCCGGAACAGGAGGAGATGTTCAGGAAGATAAGAAGCCTGGAACAATCATTCAGAAACATGCAGGGATTGGGAGGCCAGGTGAGCGTAGCCTACAAAGATCTATGTCTATTTCCTGATGTTCAGTTGCTTGTTGGATTCAAGATGCCTAAATTCGACTTGTATGATGGGCACGGAGACCCAGTGGCCCACTTGAGGGGAATCTGTAGCAAAATGAGAGGAGCTGGTGGTAGAGATGAGCTGTTAATGGCATACTTCAGCCACAGTCTGAGTGGCGCGGCGTTAGAATGGTACACACGTCAAGATCACAGCAGATGGTATACCTGGGATGATTTGGTCCAAGCATTTGCACGGCACTTCCAATACAAGATAGAAATTGTTCCAGATCATTTGTCTCTGACTAAGATAGAGAAGAAGTCAAGAGAAAGTTTCAGAGAATATGGTTTTCGCTAGAGAGAACAAGCGGTAAGAGTCAACCCTCCAATGGAGGAAAATGAGATGGTGGAATACTTTCTATAGGCTCTGGAGCCTACTTACTTTGGCCATCTGATATCGGCCATAGGCAAGTCTTTCAACGAGGTTGTGAAGATGGGCGGCATTGTGGAAGAAAGGCTTAAAACAAGCAAAATCATGAGCTACTCGGCCATCAAACTAACCACCCAAGCCATCCAGAATGGTACTGGAGGAGTGATCGGAAAGAAGAAGAAAGAGGATGTTGCAACAGTTGACTCAGGATCGTGGCTTGGTCCGAGGGGCGCACCACACCTTTACACACACCCTCGACCCCATCACCGAACCTATACCCAAACCCCATATAACCCACCCAACACTACTTCCCATCACCAAACCCTCAGATTCTGTCCACCACTCCTAATCATACACTCAACCTCCTTCTTACCCACAATGGCGTGCCCCGGCCCCACAAAACACCTACCCAGCTCCACAAAATGCTTACCCACCTCCACGTGCCTACCGTAACCCTGCAGCCGAGGTTTCCGGCCCAAGCCAGTATTCAGAAACGAAAGGTTGCAGCGTAAGAAAACTTTCACCCCATTGGGAGAGTCTTATACTAGCCTATTCCAGAGATTGAGGCAGTTGGATGTGCTGAGGCCAATTGAGTCGAAATTGCCAAACCCTCCTCCAAAGAATCTTGATTACTCCCTGAGCTGTGCATATTGTTCTGGTACTCTGGGGAATGATACATAAAAGTGGTGGCACTTGAAGAATGCCATCCAAGAGCTTATCGACACAAACTAGATTGTGGTCCAAACTCCGGAAGCACCCAACATCAATCAGAACCCATTGCCAACTCATGATTAAACAAACATAATATAGTACACAAGGAGGGGGAGCCCAAGAAGCCATCGCAATCTGTTATGATGATTCGGTCTAGTGAGGCCAAGCCAGTCAAGGAAACAATTGTCACAAAACCAATGGTTAAAGGAGCAGCAAACAAGTTGAGCATGCCAAACGGTGAACCATCTGTGGTAGTTGAGAAGAGATCCCCAAGTGATGCTGTACCAAAGCAAGAAAAGTCAAAGGTGATCGTGCCTGGGTTGGCAAATAAGCCTATCATAATTATAGAGGGTGCCCGTATGGACCCTGTCATCATCAAGCCTGTAACCCAGTTGCCAGTAATCAACACTAAGGTTGTCCCATGGAGCTATGAACGGGTGATAGTGACCTATAAGGGGAAGGAAGTGAAAGAAGAAGTCAATGAGGCACAGGGATTAACTAGTTCGGGTGATGCTTTGACCTGGAAGAGTTGAGGAAAGCTAAAACACTCAGAAATAATCCAGTTCTAGTAACGAAAGTAGTTACTGAAGAAGAAGCGGAGGAGTTTTTGAGAAAAATTAAAGTGCAAGATTACTCCATCATGGAGCAGTTGAGAAAGACTGCCGCTCAGATTTCCTTGCTATCATTGTTGATCCATTCAGACGAGCATCGTCGGGACCTGATGAAATTCTGAACGAAGCTCATGTCCCCGACAAAATCACAGTGAACCATTTGGAGAAGATCGCTAATAAGATATTTGAGGTGAACAGGGTCACTTTTTCTAATGACGAGTTGCCTGTGGAAGGTACTGAACACAACAAAGCTCTCTATCTTACAGTGAAATGTGAAGATTCTGTGGTCACTAGGGTGCTGGTGGATAATGGTTCCAGTGCAAACATTTTCCCTCTCTCCAGTCTACACAAGTTGAAGATTGATACTGAAAGGGTCCATAAGAACAGTATATGTGTCCGAGGTTTTGACTGTGGAGGAAAGGATTCGGTCGGTGATATAGTGCTTGAATTGACAATAGGACCGGTTGAATTCACCATGGAGTTCCAGGTATCGGATGTGTCCATTTCTTACAATTTGTTGGGTCGGCCCTGCATACATGTCGCCCAAGCAGTCCTGTCCTCTTTGTACCAGATGGTCAAGTTTGAGTGGGACAGACAGGAGATTGCCGTGCATGGTGATGAGAGCTCGGTTGCTTACAATGATGCCTCCGTCCCGTTCATTGAGGTCGAAGATGATAAAGGGCCTTGGGTCTACCAAGTTTCTGAAACAGTGCCAGTTGAGAAGGTTCCAGAAGGGAAATGTATTCCAACTCCAAAGTTAGCCTCCGCATCTGTCATGGTGACATTTGAAATGCTGAAGAATGGTTTTGTGCCAGGAAAAGGCCTGGGGCTTCTCTACAAGGTATCGTGCAACCAGTGTCTCTGCCTAAAAACTTGGATACGTTCGGTCTAGATTCAAACCCACAGCGGCCGATGTGAAAAGGGCCAAAAGGTTGGAACAGAAGGCGTTGGCACTTCCGAAGCCTATCCCGCGTCTCTCTAGGTCATTTGTCAAGCCCGTGCCGTGAAACGCCCAGTGATAGCAGTTCCAAATCCTTTGGTTGACGTTGATGAGGAGTTAATTGAAAGGTTTCAGAGGTGGTTTGATGATGTGAACATGGTGGAAATTGGAGAAGGTTCCAGCAAAGCGGATGTGCAGTTTGTCGGGCCGAAAGTAAAGCGTAACAATTAGAAGGCTACTCTTCTCCCTACTCGGAGGGAGTTTTGGTAGTTTTCCTTTTTATCTGGGTCATTCCAGGGTTGTGACCCAGATTTTTATTTTTTTCTTGTTTGATGTACAAACCTTGTTATCCTTTATTTTCAATGAAATGCAATTTCCCTTTTCCATCATTCCTGATAGTTTTTATCTTTGTTTTCTTTTCTTCTTTGTACAGTTCTTTTTATGCTGGTTTCAATGACATGACATGTATGAGAAATCTTCAGCCAAGTCTTAAAAGCCAATCTAATTCTGAAATAATAATCCAAGAAATAGAGTGTGATGATGAAGCAGAGATTGATGATGATGAGTGGGTCAAAACCCGATTGGAGCAATTTAGTCTTATTGATGAGAAAAGACTGGCGGCAGTATGTCACGGCCAGTTGTATCAAAAGAGAATGGCAAGAGCATACAACAAAAAGGTGCGTCCCCGGAAATTTGAAGTGGGTCAGTTGGTATTGAAACGTATCCTTCCACATCAGGCGGAAGCGAAAGGCAAGTTTGCCCCAAATTGGCAGGGGCCGTTCGTGGTAACGAGAGTGTTGTCCAATGGTGCTTTGTATTTAACAGATATAGAAGGAAAGTGTGTAGACATGGCTATCAATTCTGATGCGGTCAAAAGATATTATGTATGATTTCTTTGGTTTAAGTTGTGTTCATTTGTACTTGGCATGTTTTTGAATATTGAAATGACGAAGGCATTTTATTCTGCTATCTAAACACTTTATCCATTGTTACCCCTTTGAGCCTTATTTGCTTTCTTTCATACTCCTCTTTTGGAATCAGTAGCAAAGATCCGAAACACAGATACAGAAGATAAAGAGAGAGAAAATGAAAAAAAAGAAGAGAGAAGAGACAAAGAGAATAAAGAGAAAATGAAAAAAAAAAAGAAGAAGAAGAGAAAAAAAAGAGAGAGAAAGAAGAAAAGAAAAAGAGAAAAGTACAAAAACAAAGCAACTCCTATGACATGAACTACGTTTGACCTGATTCCTTTTAAGGATACGTAGGTAGCCTCACGGTTCGGTCCCATCAAAAATAAAAATTCAGAAGTCCCCAAGCAAGGAAACTGGGGCAGAAGTTGCGGTTTTGTAAAAGATCTGATTCCAAAAGTTGTAATTCTGAGCCCGTTCAAGTTGTTTTGAGCCTTTATGATATCCTTTCTTTCTAACCTATTCAAAAGCCCACATTATGGTCCAAACAAAGACCTTCCGATCAATCTTCGAGGGATGCCAGGTCGGGCAAGTTAGAGGTACGATTCATATTAGGGGCAACACTCTGTTCTACACAAAGAAAAATGAATAAATGAGAGAGTCTTATTGGTGAAAACTCTCACGGGCACCGCAAGGAGACGAAAAGATAAGAGAAATTAAAATGAGAGAGTCTTATTGGTGAAAACCCTCACGGGCACCGTAAGGCGACGGTGAGTTGAGAGATGAGCAAATGAGAGAGGTTTGCTGGTGAAAACCCTTCATGGCGCCGCAAGCCGAATAAGGTTGTTGACTTTGCAAAGGAATTGGATCATGGGGACCCCAGGCATAAAGTGTGAGGACAGAAAGGTGATTGACTGAATGGACTAGGCTGATTAATCCAAAATGCATGTCATGATCATTGATGCCAGCAGCCTCACTCAGATAAGTCCATTTTCCTTTTCTTCCTCAAACAGTCTTCTTGTTTTGAATCTTTTTCATTCATAACTCTCGAAGTCATTGTATTTCATTTCCTTTTGGGTCTACTTTCTTTAAGGCTTTTTCCAATGATAGCCTTACTAAGCAAACAAGAAGGGATTGCAAAGCTTATTACCAACTTCCAAATTGCACAAAGCGAAATGCGGCCACAGCATGCCAGAAATAGCATGATGCACAATGAAAAATGAGGTGTTTGCCGAGTTTCAGGAAATCAAGTGGTTTTGTGAATTGTGGGGAGAAATACAGAGATTCAGGTTGGAAAGACAGAAATTCTAAAACAGCAGGTTGAGTATAGGGCACTCAGGTCATTCAGGGTTCTGTGGTTTAGGTTCAATCAGAAGGTGAAACAGTTCCTTGCCAGTTGGATGCAGATGAGCAGCGCAAAGTACGACAGTGGAAAGGCCACACTCAGCAAGAATGACGCAAAGTAACCACCGCATTTTCAAACTGACAAGATTTTACTTTGATTGAAATAGGGGCAGGAAATTTTGTTTGTTCCGAAGAAACCCTCCGTGAAGAAAGCAGGTGCCAGACAGGCTCGGCCGTAAGTTTTCAGTACTCTCCCAAATAACGAGATTTAGTAAGTTTCAAGACCCTCGCAAGTGACAAGGTCTCATGAGAGTTTTTCTTTTGGGAAATATAATTCAGCATTTAAGTTTTCACTTTTGAAGATGAGACTTGGCTTGAAATTTTCAGAATAAGGGAATTTAGCTTAGAACTTATTTTGATAACAAGAGTCGGTTAACACTCACAGATTGTTCCCAATATCAAACTGGGGCTAAAAAAATTCTTTTGCTTTGTCTGTTTTGGTGTAATCAGGCACCCACCTGGAGAACAAGGAAAAACAACTCAAGTTTCAAGGAAAAACAGTTCAAGCTTCAACAAAAAGCAGTTCAAGAACAAAGAAAAATAGTTCAAGATTCAAAGGAAAAGAAGTAGTTCAAGTTTTGGCAATCAAGCGCCCACCTAGAGAACAAGGGAAGACAACACAAGGTTCAAGGGAAGAGAAAGCAGTTTAGCTTAAGCAATCAGGCACCCACCTGGAGAACAAGGGAAGACAGTTCAAAGGAAAGGCAGTCTTAAGAGAAAGCAGTTCAGGTTCAGCAATCAGGCGCCCACCTGGAGAACAAGGAAAAGCAGCTCAAGTTTCAAGAGGAAGACCGTTCAAGTTTAGCAATCAGGTGCCCGCCTGGAGAACAAGGGAAAGCTGCTCAAGTTTTCAAGGGAAAGCAATTCGAAGTTCAAGCAATCAGGCGCCAACCTGGAGAACAAGGGAAGACAACACAAGGTTCGAGGGAAAGGAAAGCAGTTCAGGTTCAAGCAATCAGGCGCCGACCTGGAGAACAAGGGAAGACAGTTCAAAAGAAAAGGCAGTCTCAAGGGAAAGCGGTTCAAGTTCAAGCAATCAGGCACCCACCTGGATAACAAGGGAAAACAGCTCAAGTTGCAAGGGAAAGGAAGGCGGTCCAAGCTCATGTTGCAAGGGAAAGGAAGGCAGTCCAAGCTCAGTAATCAGGCGCGCATCTGGAGAACAAGGGAAAGCAGTCCAAGTTTCAGAGAAAGGCAGTTCGAGGTTCAGCAATCAGGCGCCCACCTGGAGAACAAGGGAAGACGGTACAAGTTCAAGGGAATGCGGGTCAAGTTCAGCAATCAGGTGCCCACCTGGAGAACAAGGGAAGACAGTTCTAAAGGAAAGCAGTTTCAAAGGAAGACGGTTCGAGTTCAGCAATCAGGCATCCACCTGGAGAACAAGGGAAGACAGCACAAGTTTCAAGGGAAAATAGTTCAAGCTTCAGGGGAAGACAGTTCGAGTTCAGCAGTCAGGCACCCACCTGGAGAACAAGAGAAAACAGTTCAAGTCTCGAAGGAAAGCAGTCTGAATTTCGAGGGAAGATAGTTCGAGTTTTGGCAATCAGGCGCCCACCTAGAAAACAAGGGAATTCACTTCAGAACGCAATTTAAGTCAGTAACAAAGAAAGCTACCTGGGAAGTACGAGTCAACAGCTCAAGATGCAACACAGAGCCACAGAAGCCGCAAGATCAAGTTCGAAGATACGTAGATAGGATTCTTGTAATTCATATATCATAGTTTAGCCTAACTTCTTTTTACTTTGTCTCGGTGTAATAAGGAGTTCAGCGAGCAATAGCAGCAGCAGCAGTGAAATCACAGCTTTCCGATAGTCCCAGCTACCAAAACTTCCCGAACTACACTGACCTGATTCCTTTATATCCAAGGATATGTAGGCAACCTCGGAAGCAAGGTACGGTCAAATCATTCAAAAATGCTTCCCATTAAGTATTCAAACGGGCAAAAATCACTCGTATCCGCTCACTTTATCTTTGCCCGAAAACTTTTCGTGTTTCCGAGCAAAGAGGGGCAGCTGTGAGTACGTAATTTTTTCCCAATATAAAATACTCCTACAAATTAAAGAAATAATTTTTTTCCCAATTATTTGCAATTTTGTAGGATTTTGTGTTAATTGTTTGTATTTGTGTGCATGTTTATGTGACGACCCGGCTGGTCGTCTCATGAGTTACCGCTTCGTTTCCCCTATTTATGTTTCTTTATGCCTTGTTTATCTGTGTTTTGAGGTATCGGGTTGGTCGGATTGAATTCGGATTGGTTTTGGTGAAGTTTGAGACACTTAGTCTCTTTTAGGAAGGCTTAAGTTAGAAAAGTCAACCGGATGTTGACTTATGTGTTAGAGGGCTCGGATGTGAATTCCGATGGTTCGGTTAGCTTCGGGAGGTGATTTATGACTTAGGAGTGTGATCGGAATGGGTTTTGGAGGTTTGGAGTAGATTTATGCTTGAATTGGCGAAGTTGATATTTTGGCAATTTCCGATAGGTAGGCGAGATTTTGATATAGGGGTTGGAATGGGATTTTGAGAGTTGTAGTAGCTTCGTTATGCGATTTGGGATGTGTGTGCAAAATTTCAGGTTATTCGGGCGTGGTTTGGTTGGGTTTTTGATCAAAAGCGGAATTTGGAAGATTTTTAGGAACTTAGGCTTGAATCCGAGGTGTTTTGGTTGATTTAGTGTTGTTTGAAGTGTTTTGATGATTGGAACAAGTTTGAATAAGATTTTTGGATATGTTGGTGCCTTTGGTTGAGGTCCCGGGGGCCTCGGATGAGTTTTGGATGGTCAATCGGACCATTTTGAAGTTTGAAAGCTGCTGAAATTTTGTTGTTGCTGGTGTTTTCGCACCTGCGGCTTGGGGACCGCAGGTGCGGCGCCGCACGTGCGGGAGAGCTTTCGCAGAAGCGGAAAAGAGGTCAAGCGAGCAGAGACCGCAGAAGCGGTAAGGGTAACCGCATCTGCGATGCCGAAGATGTGGAAATGCGATCGCAGATGCGATTTTTGGCTGGTTAAGTGACCTCCACAGAAGCGGAGAAATAACCGCAAATGCGGTACCGCAGAAGCGGCTAAAGTGCCGCAGATGCGAAATAACTGGGCAGTTGAATTAAAAGAGGTCCTTCGCGAATTTTGGGTTATTTCACCATTTTTAACTTCGGCTTGAGAGCTTTTGGACGATTTGGAAGAGGGATTTCAAGGGAACTTCGTTAAGGTAAGGATTTTGGACCTAAAACACAATTCTATGGTAGTATTTCATGAATTTAGGGCTGTAATTAAAGGAATTAAAGGACAAAAATGGAGGATTAGGGCTTGAGTTTAAGAGGCCTTTAAATGGGGATTTGAGGGGTCATTTGGACTCCGATTTTAGTATTTTTGATATGTATGAACTCGTGGGGAGATAAGGAACCCGTTGGTGTGAAAATTTCTGAATTTAGAGACGTGGGCCCGGGGGTCGGGTTTTGGTAATTTCGGGATTTGTGCCCTTTATTGATTGTTTTCGCTTGGGCTTTGTTCCCTTGGCATATTTTGACGTCCTCGTTCTGATTTTGGATAGATTCGACGCGCGTGGAGGCCAATTCAAGGGGCAAAGGCATCGCGAGCTAGAGATTTAGCCGGTTCGAGGTGAGTAATGATTGTAAATAATGTCCTGAGGGTTTGAAACCCCGGATTGCACATCGTAGTGCTATGTTGAGGTGAGACACACGCTTGTTGACGAGCGTGGGGTCATACACTATTGGGGATTGTGACTTGGTCCATCCCGGTTGATGATTTTACCGCGTATTTGACTGAAACTTATTTGCTATCACTATGATTTGGGCTAAATGCCATATTTGGGCTTCGTGCCAACTATTTGAACCCTCCGGGGCTTTTTATTGATATTTCCTCACTGTTTTGACTTACTACTTGAACTCAGTCATGTTATTTTCCACTGTTTTACTACTCAGCCATTTTTACTCAGTTTTGAGACTTAAATGATATTTTAAATGATGTTTTGGGCTGAGAAACACTGTTTTACTACTGCCCAAGGGGCTTGTGAGTATTTTTGACTGAGTAAGGCCGAGGGCCTATATTGTGAGGAAACATTAATAGTGATTTGAGCCGAGGGCCTGAGATATGTACGCCACGAGGTGGCTTGATTGATATGAGGCCGAGGGCCTAGTTTTGATGCCACGAGATGGCTTGTTATTGCGCTTGGGCCGTAAGGGGCCCCTCCTAGAGTCTGCACACCCCCAGTGAGCGCGGGTACCCAATGTGATGTGAGATTGAGCCCGAGGGGCTGTTGTTGTTCTGAGATGTTGCCCGAGGGGCGGATATGGTGATACTGTGCCCGAGGGGCGAGCTTCTATTTATTTACTGTACCTTAATTGTCTGTCAGTTACCTGTTTACTTGTTGAAAGAGGATTTTACTTGTATTTTCACTGGTTTACTGCTTCATCATAGAATGCCTTGTGCCTTGCGTGTTTTCTTACTTTCAATCATTATTTTCATTTGTTACTCACTGAGTTGGAGTACTCACTTTACTCCCTGCACCCTGTGTGCAGATTCAGGCGCATCAGGTCCCGCTCCCGAGTGCTGATTCCTCCAGATTCAGGCGAGATTTCGGAGATTACGAGGTAGTTGTTGACGTCCGCAGCCCCGTGTCTCTACTCCTTTACTGTCTCTATTTCCTTTCAGACATTGTACTAGTTATGGAATTATCAGAATTTTGTTATGTCTTTTAGATGCTCATGACTTGTGACACCCCGATTAGGGCTGTGTATGGGTGATTCTTCCGCGTATTTATGTTATTATCGGTTATTTCGGATTTATTTTATCATGTTTAAACGGTTCTTAAATGCTTATCTGTTTAAAATTGGAAATGGGAAGTGTCGGCTGGCCTTGTCTTCATGAGAGGCGCCATCACGACTGGGTTGGGATTTAGGGTCGTGACAGTTTACTTTTATTAAAATCATGAAAAATACAAAAAATATCATGTATTGCATCTAGGTTTTGTCTTTACATTTTTAGGATTAATCAGTTAATTATTTGTCTTATTAAAAATGAAAATCACAAAAATGGTTCATTTTTGCATTTTTTAGTTTTAATTTTAGAATAGTAGTTTTTCTCTTCTAATTTAGGATCAACGAATTTTATAAATTTTAGGAAATTGCTTATTTTCAAATTTAGATTAATTTAGGTCTTTAATTTAGGTTTTTGATTAAAGAAAAAGAAAAGAAAAGAAACAACAAACAAACAAAAGAGGGAAAAATAAAAGAATTGGATAAAAGGGGAGTGTGTGTTTAATTTTATTGGGCCAAAGCCCAAATTTTCAGCTGAAAGCTCACCTGGTCCGACCCAGCCCCTCCAAACCGGTCCAACCCCTTCACACCCCAAACAACCCCGTTTTACAATAATATGATCACAGCCGTTGGATCTTGGCAATCCAACGGCTCGGAACTGGGGAGTCTTTAATACATAAGTGTCCGAAATTAATCCCCTCCAGTCCAAACCCCCTCAGTTCCCATCTCCCTCTCTAAACAACGTAACCCTAGCCGCCTTCGTGTTCTCCGCCGTCTCCGCCAGCAAATACCCGTCGGAAATCGCCTCACGGCGGTTCCGGTGTCCCAAACACCACCAAATTTACACCCCAGAATCTCCCTCACCTCCTCGTTCCAAATCTCCCATTTGTTTCTTTCAAATCACCACCAAGAATCTCGAATTTCAAATCCGAGATTCATGCCCAAAAAAACCTAGGTCTCCAAACCCACCCAAATTCGCACCCTATAACCTCCCCACTCTCCTAAACCCAAATCCCTTGTTGATTTCCCCCAAAACACCCTGAAATTACTTGGGTTTTAGATCTAAAAGTGGTATGAAATATCAAGCTCCTTTTTTCTCGAATTTTCGGGTAATTTTAGCATGCTTTGAGTCAAAACTAACATTAGTTAATGGCTTTTGTCAAGAGCATTTGATTAATGTGAGTTTTGACTCATTTCGGATTTGTCAAGACCCGGTCAATTTGCCTTTGACTGGACAGAATGCATTCGAAGTCCAGAGTTTTCCGTTTTCAGAGGGCATCTTCTTTTCTTTTTTCTGAAATTGTTAGAAGTTTAATTTAATTTTTAGGTTAATTCAGGATTAACTAATGGAAAATCTTCTGAATCCGGATTTGTTCCTTCGTGATTTCTGTTGGTTCCCTGGTTAATTTTTCCTTTCGTATTTGTTTCCTTACTTAGTTTGCATGTTTTAGTTTAGATTAATTTTATGTTCATTAGATTTCTGTTAGGTCTTTCATCTCAATAGATAGCTTCAATAAGTTTGAACAATTTTAGTTTCAGACTCGTTGGGTTTTAGGCGTGAGTGTTCCTGTTTTTTGAATTGGATTTTTGTTAAATATTTTTAAGGTTAGCTTAAAAGGTCCAAAGTCTTAATGATTTTTATTTGTTCAATCGGTATTTCGATTTGTTTTTTGCCTGAATGTGTTAGTCTTGATTTGGGAATAGCAGAAACTTAGGAGGGGTTAATGGAGCAATAAAAAAACTTAGGAGAGATAATGAAGCAATAAAAAACTTAAGGGGGGTAATTTGGGAGTTTAGAAATGGGATGAGGTATCTAGAATGTTCTGTGACATGGACAGCTGGTGTTATTCTGCCAGTAAAAGCTGCTGAAGCCAATTAGAATTGGCCGGCTGTCCAATTGCTGTTAGAAAAAGATATTTTGTGAGGGGTATTTTGAAAAAATTCTTATTCCTTGACTTGGAAGGCAAACAACAGATTTTGGATAAATAGGGCACTCCCCTCACTCTCTACACACGAAAAACAGATCCTGAAACACCTTTCAATGAAATCTCAGATAGTAGGCTCTTCTTTTTCTTCTGGTTGAAAAGATGAAGAATCCTGCTTGGTATATCTAGGTTTTTGGAGCTCTTTTGACTTGATACTGAAGCTGTTTATTGGTTATTGTTGCCTTTCTCTCTACTGCTGAATTATCTGTTTTCTATTTGGTATTTTGGAGCAAAATTCAAGGCATCAAGGTACACACCATGGCCTTATGCCAAAATCTTTGTAATCTTGATCTAACATGAATGCTAGAAATGCTATTTGAATAATAATATGTTTATCTCTGTTAATTCTATGTTTCTTATGCTTAAAAACATGCTTTCTTGTGTTTCAAATGCATTATTTGATGTCTGTTGGGCCTGAGTTATATATACACTGTTCTATTGATCATTCATGCCTAATACTTTGCTTCATGGGTTGAGTTTTGTGTGTTAGCCAGTGGTCAGCATGTGCGTAGCATGGCTCTTGGTGGATCTGATCTCGACATGATCAGATCCATGAGAGTTAGAAGCTGAAATCAATATTACTCATGTGTGGAAAGAGCTGGCAGCTTTATGGAGAATTACAACCCAAATGTATATTTGGTTTTAATAGTTTAGGTTGATTCTGTTTGCTATTTCGTAGGACAAGTCTTGTTTAATCTTTATTTACTAGCTAATTGTTCTTCAATGGCTCAAAGTCGTGTTAAATAAACACTGAGCCAATATGTAAGTAAATGTGATGTATAAAGAAATTGTGAGGTTCAGAAATGAATGCCTCTGGTAGTTTTATTTTGATATATTAGACTTGCTGGAGATCCAAAGGAGTTGCATGATGATTTATGTACTGTTGGTTTCTGGATTTTGCCTCTATTTTGTTTTGCCATGTTTGGGCTCAATTTCAGGCCCAAGAATATTCACCCTCGCCCCTTATTCCTTTCCTTGCATTTTATGTTTAAGGAACTAGTTTGTGACGTGAAGTCCAGTGTTTCGCTGGACCTGTATTTGGCCCGACCTCAATGCTGGGCGTATTTGGCTTTCGCTCTGAGAGATGGGCTCAACTTCGAGCCCAGCCCAATGCATGTTCGTGAGTTTATCAGTTGGTCTGCTGCTGGTTCGACCCTCCTCAAAGTATTCGAGCCCATTAATTCATCTCAATGCACAGTCACAATCCTTAAATGTAGAATGAATCTTGGTTTAGATTAAACAAGGACCTTAATATTCACAATTGTTTTCCTTAGATAAAGTGAGGTGTGCCATCCCAATTAAATCTCCTATGGCCCTCACAAATACTAATTAGATATTAGAATGAATATTCGTAGAAAGGCTTTTAGGCGCGTTTAAAATATTATTGTGATCGTGTACACGTTCGCGTGACATAATCACGATTCTAAAAAGCAATTCGGAGTATGCGTTCGCGTAACTTTGATCAAACTTCCTTAATAATACGTCGTTTTTAATAGGCCGCTAAATTAAATTTAGTTCTTATAGTCCGAGGTGTGACATCCACAATTTAATCATTTATGGCCCTCGTATTAACTCTAGACATAAAACGACAAGTGCTCGTAGTTGCTTTAGGCCCGTTTAATATATCATTGTGGTTGTGGACACGTTCGCGTGACATAATTACGATTCTAAAAACAAAACCGGAGTATGAGTTCGCGCAACTTTGGCCAAATTCCTTTTAAAAATAACAAAGCGTTAATAATTGTGGACACGTTCGCGTGACATAATTTTAACGCACCAAACAGATGGGTACACGTACGCGTGACCTGTTTCTTAATTAAAAGACAAATGCACATAGGTTCTAAAATCAGTAATTAAACAATTTGATTGAGCCAAGTATGATCAAAGCGACCGTGCTAGAACCACGGAACCCGGGAATGCCTAACACCTTCTCCCGGGTTAACAGAATTCCTTACCCGGATTTCTGTGTTTCACAGACACTAAAACAGAGTCAAATCTCCTCAATTCAGGATTCTAAACCGGTGACTTCGGACACCATTAACTATCCCAAGTTTTGACGTCGGACACCATTGAAACTCATCATTATCAACAAAAGGAGACAATGAATAACGTATAGAATCCATCCAAATTTTGACGCTTCAGCCATGTTTTAACAGATATATCATGAAGCTTCAGTCATGTTTCAAGTAGCGAGCAAAATTCTGACGGTTAACAGATATATCATGAAGCAAATTGAAGATTTCACCCTTAATTCAAAAGGACAACACAAAACACATAATACATGTTCAAAAAACGTTATTCAATAGACAAGTTTCAGACTAGGAAGTAATTAAACGCTGCTCTGATGCTTTTGTTAATCTAAATTATGGAGCAAGAACAACAAATTGTGTGTACCTTATTACGCACAACGGAAATCATTGTAATTGCTATCAAAAAAATTGCTCCCAAATCTACTTTGAATCACTAGGAAACAAAGTTAATCTTTAAATGCCCTAACTTGTGTGTGTTTTTCGTGTAGAGAGGATTAGTTAGAGTGAAAAATTCCTATGTTAGAGAAGTTCTGTGTTTTCTTTTTAATATAAACAAGCAAAGGAATAGCAGTTAAGGAAGATACTCACCACTCCCTTTTGCACGTTTACTTTAAAGAGAATTTGTGATTGTGTGTAACTTCTCTTAATCTCTCTTACTTATCTCTCCTAACAGGGTCAGGTCAGCCCACATGGAGCCACCCACGACCCTAACCGGGTCGGATCAATCCACATGAAATGACTCACGACCCATAGTCCAACAGAAGCACAGTTCTAATAGAGGTTTTTTTTTTCGGTCTTGAACATCCCTTCTTGAATTCTATATGAAAATTCTCAAATTTAAAAATGGTGAAAAAGAAATTTCCAAGCTTTAGGATTTATTTATCCTACAAAATTCTTAAAATACGTCGTAAAGATTTTCAAAAACTGTGAAACAAACAAGTTCAAACGCAAAAAGTATTACAACTCATCAGTTTTTGCAATAACGAATGTCAAACCGGGGGGGAGGGGGGAGGGAAATCATAAAGATATACAACTAATAATTGAAAAATAGCAATAGTTTCAAAAGTAATCGAAATTTAGTTATTTTTGATTTATGTAAAGATAAAATCTCAACAAAGATACCCTTAAAAGTTCGGAAAAATTCTAGCATAATACGCTGGAGTTCGAATTTTATACATATGAGATTCAACATAATGTGCTGAAATTTTATAATGTGCCGGAGATCCAACATAATATGCTGAAAGTTTATACGCAAGAGCTCCATAATTCAGCATAATATGCTAGAAGTTTATACGCATGATCACCATAATCCAGCATATTATGCTGGAACTTTCTATCTGCTTGAGTTCCAACATAACATGCTAGAAGTTTATACGCAAGAGCTCCATAATCCAGCATTATGCTGGAACATTCCGTATTTCAGCAAATTTATGACTATTTTTCAATGACTTTGCAAATGTCGGCTATTTCTCAATCACCCATCGCATAACTGGCCAGCCCGTACTATTTCACGGAATTTTCATGGCGTAGCCAACTCTTTTAATTATTGTGCACAAATAGTGATATAGCGCTAGTATTGAGTTCAAAAGACCCCTTTACCCTTATGCCTTCAAAATCATTTTGTTTAGAGCATATCTGGAATTGAAAAGCCACGTGTAATTGGATTTGAATATAATACCAGATAATTACATAGTTTGGCTTATTTGTCTCACCTAATTACTTGGTTAGTATGAAATTAGGTGTAATTAAAAAAACTAATCATACTCTTCCGTCTTCAATTCTTAACTAGGAAGGTGAGAATTGATGTTCATTACATTATTATGTCATTAATAGATGTCTTCTGAAATTCTTTCTTTCTTCTTTTTCTCCCACATATATATTTCCTGTTTGAACTTGGTTCTAATATTTATTTCTTTTTAAATTGAATTTAGTAGGTTCTCTACTTACTCCAAGTCTACTTCTCCTGTTTTTTTCTTTTTTCCAAAATTTGAATATAGTCGTTTTTGTTATTTGTCTTTTATTAAAATAGGAATTGGTTAATCCCATGTAGAAGTTAGATTAAATATTTTTGAGAAAATCTCACTTTATACCCATTAAGCCTAAACTATTTACCCTTAAATACCCAAACCTAAATTATTTACTTTTCCTACCTATGCCACCAATACTATTTACCCGGCCCACATGATTTCTTGATATCGGATCCAAGTCACATTAGGAAGATCTGTGATTTGGCTTATCAAATTGACCATCTCGGTAATGGTAGCGATTTGTGTATATATACACAGAATAAATAATATCTCCTATAACTATAATTTAAATAGGAATAAAAGCGACAATACTTGCATATAAGACCAAAAGGCTCTAATAAATATTACTATTACTTACATCAATTAATACTACTATTTGTTAATAACATTTACTTCTAATTACAACAACTGCTAAATATTAATTATCATTTATTATCTATAATATTATTTACGAACAAAATTTAAACAAGAAAGGAAGGTGAAACGACCTATATTACTCCTCTTTTTTCTCTCTATATTGAATGCTTTTTTGTGTTTTATGTTATTCATATAGAATTTCACTTAATTATACAATTGTTTTCTTTTTACTTTTTCTGTATGTATGTACGTCTTATATTACATATTTGTTCTTTTTATTTTTGATATTATGTGTGTATGAAGACCCACCATTGTTGAGCTTGAAGCTCCAGAATTTGAAATTTTATTTTGAAAATGTATTGTTTGATTCGATGTGGGTGCTATAAAATATTGCTTATAGTATCTTCGAGTAAGCTTCCCAGATCTAAATTTTTATGTGTATTTGAACATCCACCATTGTTGGGCTTGAAGCTCAATTTTATTTTTGAAGATTTCTTGTTTGGTTCAAAGTGGGTGCTGTTAAATATTGCTTATGTGAGCACGTGATTTTGCCCGACCAAAATACTCCTACAAAGTCACCAAATAGATTTTTCTAATTTATTTTAATTTTTATGGAATTTTTAGGAATATTTGTTAAATTGTTTGCATTTAGTTACTTTAATATTTTAAAAGTATAGAAAATACCTCAAAAATGTTCAAGATTCATGCATTGCATTTTTAGGTTGATATTTGCATTTTTAGGTTTAAGTTGTTAATTAATTGCATTAATAGACAAAAATTAAAAAATATTGGCCATTTTTTGCATTTTAATCTCAAAATAGCAATTCCCTTGCATTAGCTTCAAGTTATTTATTTATTAATAGGTTAAAAAATATAATTTCACAAATTAGATTTTAGTCTAGGACTTTTAGTTAAGTCAAAAAAAATCAAGAAAAAGTTAAAAAAGATAATAGATAAATAAAGAAAAGGGGAAGCCTTGTTTAATTCCCAATTTGAGCCAAGACTAGTCTCAGAAGCCCAATTCGATCCCCAAACCAACCAGCCCAGTCCCTTNAATGTAACGGTATACTCTTACAATTAGATCCTTTTAGAATTTTTTAAAATATTTATTGACAACTGATATTATTTCAGTTTAATAATTGAATTAAAAAAAATTAACTCTTTGCGTACAATTGTATACCCTATTGGTATAGCTATATACTATACTGGTATCATATGTTAGTTAATATTTTTTGGTTGTATTAGCTACATTTAATTGGTACACAATTTGATTTTTCTTTAGTAATAGTATAAAAAAAAGAATAATAAAAAATAGTGAAAACAGTAAATGATTAGATTATGAAGAGAAAAAGAATATAAAAAAAAAAGAAGTTAAATGAAATTAGAATAGGAAAAAAGAAAAAAATAAGAAGAAAACGAAAAAAAAGAAAAGGAGAAAAGAAAAAAAGAGAGAAAAAAAGGAAAAGAAGCATAGAAATAAAAAAGAATTGGAGAATAAAGAAAAAATTCCCCACAAAAACTACTATGGGTAGGAAATGTAATTACTTTATGAGTAAAAAACCAAATGGGTAGACAACAGTAAATAGTTTTATTTTTGTGGGTAGTTGTGGTGATTCTCCCTATATTTTTCCCCAACAACAACTCTAATCAATCCTCGTTGTTTAACATGTACATTTTTTAGATTGTGATCTTTTCCATGTAAGTTAAGCATGCATGCAAAATCATTGATAACTAGTTAAATAGATTTGACTATTTCTGTTAATTTTCTATATTATTTATATTGTTATAATTCAAAATAGATTTTATTGATAAGTAATAAAACAGGTATTATATTGGGTTTAATATCACCCTAAATTTTTTGTTTTATGATACTATATACAATGTTTATGTAGTATTTTGAGGGGCAATGCAAATGTAAATGTGAAGGTGAGAAAATCTCAAATATTGTTCAAAACGTCACACAATCGCGTTTGGAGTTAAGTTCTATTAGAGCCTAATATCAAAGACGATTGTCTCCTGTTTTAATTTTGGTATCAAGTTTAGTTATTTTTTTGGTTAATCTCACACAGTAAAGTAATGGACTTTATGCTCTGCATTTGTGTTTACCCCAAAATTAGGTAACAATTAAATTTTTACGCGGTTTTAAGAATATCTGATTTAATTTGACACCAATAATTAAGAATATTAGATAAATCAATTAGAAACGAAATAAAACAATCAAACCAGTTGCAATGTTAAGACCAAGCCTGAACTTAGGTTGAACAATGACCTTGTCCTCGATTGGACCTTTGGTTCGAGCCCAATCGTGAGTGAAGAATAGAACAAGTTAGCAAAATTCTTAACATTAGCTAGGAAGTAAAAAATAAACTTTTATTGTCTTGAATCGCGTGTTACAATGTGTCAGATACAAGAAAAATATCCCCTTTATATAGTAAGAGAGTTTCAACCTAGTATAAGTCTAAAAAAAGGTAAAAAAAAATTCTTTTTTCGGTAATTGTGATCCATAATCGACATCAAGCGAGATTCGTGCCGTGATATCCGGTTGAGGGCGGGTATCGCGGCCCTCTATCCGTCATGCATAACAGTTCACTGTGTCTCCCGAGGTCTGGAACTCGCACTCGGCTCGGGCACGTTGCTTTACTATGTCCGATGTAGGATATCCCTTTCACTCTTCCGGGGTCTCGATACGAAAGGCCTCTGACTTCGACTGCGACTTCCCGGCACTGTGCTCCCCTTCCGTTCTCTAATCGGGGAATTGGGGTAGACCTTGCCTTCGAGTTTATCCGTACATAGATAGTCCCCTCATTTTCCAGAGAGTAGATTTATCAAAACGACGAGAAGCGATAAATGACCTCCGGTTCCTTCCTTTGTATGTCACGACTGAATTGTTGGGTCAACGAAAGTGTCACATCAGTCGCGTCGTTCTGACTTCGAACACGTGTCAGCCGCCGTTGACTGTGCTTGAATGTGAAACGTTGCCCATTGACTGCCCTCCCCTATAAAAACTTTGGCCCCCTTTCACTTCCCTACTTTTTGATTCCAGAACTCTTGAATTTACCTTCGGATTTCCTATTTGACTTTGACTTCTTCAAATCTTCATACATTGCTCCTTCATATCTTCATAGGTTCTCTTCAAATCTTCATAGATTTTCTTTGAATCTCTAACCCAGATCTCCATATCTTCTTCCCATCTTCAAACCTTCAAAGATTTTCTTCAAATCTTCATAGATTTCTTTCAAATCTTCATACTCCCATAACTTAATGGCGAAAACTTTCAAATCCGTACCTCAGAATACAGCCCCTTCGTTTTCCAACCCGATCACAGATACCGAGGTAATCGTTCCCGAGGTGTCCCAAGAGCCTCCCTTGAAGATATTCGTCTCCGGGGGCTGCTCTATCGAGAATGACTTCCACGTCGAGAAGGACTCCATCTAACAAGACAAAGGCAAGGGAGCATGGAGTAAGGCTGTATGGTGGGCCGGGCCCGGGCCTAGATGGGCTAAACGGGCCGAGCTAAACGGGCCTGGGCTTAGCGGTCCCGGGCTCTGGCGGTCCCGGGCTTCGCGGTCCCGGGCTTCGTGGGCTCAACGGGTAGGACCAGCCCGTGATGGGCCTAAGCCCATATGGTCCTGGGCTAAATGGGCCGGGCTCGTGGGCTTAGCGGGCCTAACGGGCTTTTTTTTTAATTTTTTTTATTTAAAGCAATTTCTTGTAAACCATATGTGTATGTATATATATAAATTGCTCTTATGCATGGCTATATAAATATATGTAGTATATATAATATAGAAATCTAATTATTAAAGTGTTTGACGAAAATGTAAAATAACAAATCAATAGTAAAACTAAATTGGCATGCATAATAAATTAATAACAAAGTACAACATGAAGCATAAATACGTCTAATAATTTTAAAATAACACAAATTGTTGAAAAATCTTAAAGACGAATTTGCGGATAAATACCCTCAACACAATACTTTATATGCCTCCTTAAAATGCCTGTGGTACACCCTGAACGAAAATTTAAGACTCTTCCACAGTTCTTGCACTTTAATATTTGGCCTTCTTCATTTTCTTCAAGCACTTCATAGTATTGCGAAACAAATAAGCGCACTCTTTCCGAACGAGGCATGATTTAACTGAAAATTGAGATTGAGACTTGAAGTCTTGAAAATTGGAGATTGAGAGATTGAGAGAAATTTAGATTGAGAAATGAGTATTGAGTATTGAAATGAAGAAGAGGGAGGGGGGTAATTATAGTGTTAGAGAAGGTTAGTTTTGTAAATTGGAAAAAAAAAACGGCTATTTGTGCAATTAATATGACCGTTGGTGGTCATTGGGGGTGGGGTCCTCATTTTGAAAAATCTTGTTTTGTAGTATATATAGTACTACTTTTCATGTAAATATAATATATATAGTATACTAGTATAGTATACTAGTATAGTATACTATATATATTGTATGTTATGTATATATATTCCCTTATATATTTTCTTGTAGTATATATTGTATGTTATGTATATATATTATAGCTTATAAATTTTCTTGTAGTATATATAGTATGTTATGTATATATATTCCCTTATATATTTTCTTGTAGTATATATTGTATGTTATGTATATATATTCCCTTATATATTTTCTTGTAGTATATATTGTATGTTATGTATATATATTATAGCTTATAAATAATTGCAAGTTAAAGACAAAAAAATATTGCAAAGAGATATTCAAGGGCATGTCTTGTAATTTTTATTACCAAAAATGGCATATCTTTCTTAGTCTTCTTTCCCCCAATGGAATGAGCACAACAAGGTACTAATACCACCATTAAAAGGAAAAAAAACTAAAGAAGATATGCCAAAGTACAAGTTACACCATAATCTACATTGTATCTCTAACAAATCTCATAAATCCTTCAAGGTTCGGAGGAGGTTCCGTTGGTGGTGGCGGAAAAGAAGCTTGTTCATCACCGCTTCCGGGCGAAGCAGCATCCTCCGCAAGTTCCGCTATCATTTCTTCATAAGCTTCGTCTATCTCCGGTTGTGATTCTGCAAGTCCAAAGTTTCTTCTTTCCGAGCGGATCCAATCTCTGAATAGTACTGATTTTTCCAAGCTCTCCCTCATAGATGCTCTATGATCACCTATTTGAAGTCTTGCTTGACTGAAAGCGCTCTCTGATGCAACTGTTGAAGCTTGAATAGATAAAATATCCCGAGCCATCCTTGCAAGAACCGGAAAATGTTTTTCCCTTGCCTTCCACCATTCCAAAAGATCAAAGGTGCCGTCTGGATTCTCCTTTTCAAGTCCCTGCGACAATAAACTTGAAGCTCATTTAGATGGTGAAGTCTCATCAAAATTATCACCTTGAGAACCCCTAAACTCC
>NW_017674610.1:88614-91018 GCF_001879085.1 Nicotiana attenuata
CATTGGATTGGTAGGTAACTTGTGAGCCACTATGGACGTGCTCAAACCTGTCATGTCATCATATGACCATGCAAAAATGTCCTCATATTCTTTTAGGAAATGGATGTACTTTTCCTTCTCTGTTGGTGATAGGTGAATGCTGATGTGAGTCTCCTTGACGGTCTCGGCATCCCCCAGGTTTACTGCTTTGGTTTTGTCCAGATTGGACTTAGGCTTATTCTCAAAGTTTTCCACCTCTCTGACAACTTCCTCGGGTATCTCGTCTTCTTCATCCGAATTACTATCCTTATGTTACGTTGCCTCATTATATGTCACAGTCACCGGTTCTTCAAGAAAAGTAATAATAACGCCGGGGACTCGGCGGGCCCGGGATGGTGTGGCGGTCCAGTTCTTGAGAACAGCTCCCTTCTCCATAGTTTGAATAGTGAGGCCTTCTTCCTCCTCCTCCTCAATTATTGCACTGCATTGTATCATCTATTCTGACCTTTCCTTTGCTTTTAGGATCACTTGGAAGAGGAGGATGTGGAAGACCTTTAGGTATGCTGACGATGCCAGTATGAGCGAACCAACCTTAGGGAATGGAATATCAAAAATAAGGAAAAGCAAAAAGGTAACAAGTTAGTAAGGATTTTGAAGTGTTGCAGTATTTAAACACATATTGCGGGAATGTAAATTTCGCGTCCTAATTTGGGAGCCTCGTTGTGCCCGAGGTAGGCCTAGCGACAAATAGATCTGGAGAACTTAGATGCCAACATATACCTCATTTCATAATATAAAATAGATGAATCCCAAAACGACGCTAAGATAATAGAAAAAGATAAGTTACTACTGGCACTTGGCCTTATTACATTTTAGGAAAGCAAGTAAATCTAGCCTATTTGGTCCCAGAAGGACCTTCCCCAGATTCGATCTTCCTGACTCCATCGTACAGGTTCCTCAACTCACGCAGTCCCAGCAGCAGGTAGGCCCTAGCCAAATGTCCTCCTTCAGCTCCTTCAGCATTCTGGCAATCCTCAATCCTCTTTATGACCTTCCCCTCCAGCTCCACTATTCCTCGCTCCAGATATTCCAACTTCCTGTTGGAGGTGATCTCCATTTCTTTCCATTCCTCAATCAATCTCACACTCCTCTCATGTATTTCCTGGTGCTCATTCTCAGAGTCGTGGACCCTCATGCGCAGCCTGTTGTACTTGACTTGAGCTTCAGCTTTTTCGTCTATGATCCTGTTCCCTCGCCCGGCTCCTGGCATCACCATTCCTTTTAGATTGTCTTCTAACCAGGCCGGGTAGAGAGGTTCGCACCCTGCATGATACCTGTCGGACTCAATGGTGTTCTTCTCCATAATGATTTTGCAGTGCCACATATGCTGGGCTTGGCACTTGTAAGGGACGTCATCGTCTTGAAAGTCTGCTCCGAAATGACTCATCTTGGCAACCCTTGGAACAACCTGTTTCCTACTTGCTTGCCTCATAACTCGGATAGGGACATAAGGGTATATCCCTCTCAATCCAATCAGCACCAGGTGTGGAGCGTCTCTGGACCTGATGATGAATTCGTCTGTCGGAAGCCATTCAAACATCCATTGCACTTGCTCCTCAGTCAGATTGTCGAAGAATTCCACCCACTCTTTTGCACTCTCCGGCTGAGCAAACCTATCCAGAATGTAGGTTATCCGCTTAGGGTGATGGAAGGCAATATGGTCATTCCAAGCCCTTCGCGGAAATTCTTGGCGATACTGGCCCCTTTGAAGATGTTCTAGCAACCACAATTGCAGCAACAAGTTACATGTCACGACCCAAACCGAAGGACCGCGACGGGCACCCGGTGCCTTACTTAACCGAGTACCAACGTAACATATCTTTCTTATCATACTATCAAGGGTAAATGAGATAGAAAACATGTCATGAGATAACAAGAATAAAACATAATGGAATACTCAACATATGATGACCGAACATGATATACAAACTTATACATGTGATATACGGGCCTATAAGGCCGACATGACCATTTGTAAACTCAAGAGATAGGCCGACAAGGCCATACAAGTATCCATACACCTGACATCTGTCTACAAGCCTCTAAGAGTACATAAAATCATAAAGGTCGGGACAGGGCCCCGCCATACCAATCAATACATATCCAAAGCATACTGACCAAATAGGCAACTCCGGAGCAAGTGGAGTACACCAACACCTTCGCTGAGCTGATAGCCTACTAGGAGGAATGTCAACCTGTCTATCGGGACCTGCGGGCATGAAACGCAGCGTCCCTCAAGAACAAATCAAGATTCAAGGAGTACGAGTTCAAATCAAAGTTCCTGTTTGTTGAATTCAAGATCATCGTTCGTGACAACAAATATATGTTCAAGACTAAGCTCAAAAACCCTTGAATTTATATTGGT
>NW_017674611.1:0-58327 GCF_001879085.1 Nicotiana attenuata
TAGATGATATTAACTGTTTGCGGATTGCTGACCCTGTTGAATCTTCTTCGGAATTTTGAGAATCCTCTCAAAATTCTGCCCCTGTTCTAGACTGACCGCTGACTTCCTGGCATGTGATGGCGCTGGCTGGACTTGCTTCGGAATTTTGAGGACCCTCCTCAAAATTCTGCCCCAGTTTCTGATTTTTGGGAAAATGAAAATTTTATTATGATATGACCGAACCCATAAGGCTGCCTACGTATCCCCTCTTAAACGGGAATCAGGTCAAGCGTAGTTCAATTACATCAGAAAAGAAATGTGAAATAATCTAGGCATAGTATCTTTTGACTGCGTTTGAATTGATTGGTTTTGGCTAGATTTCTCCGTCCATTTTTGCAAGTATGAGTGCTTCTCCTGTCAGAACCCTGTGAAACATGTACGGACCTTGCCAGTTGGGAGAGAATTCCCCTTTGGCTTCATCTTGATGTGGGAAGATTTTCTTCAATACCAACTGTCCTGGTGCGAACTGTCTCGGTTTGACTCTTTTGTTGAAAGCTTTGGACATTCTGTTCTGATAAAGTTGGTTGTGACATACTGTGTTCATTCTCTTTCCATCGATAAGGGCCAATTGTTCATAGCGGCTCCTTGCCCATTCCGCATTGCTGAATTCAGCTTCCTGTATAACTCTTAAAGAAGGAAGCTCTACCTCGGCTGGGATGACGGCCTCGGTACCATAAACCAGCATGTAGGGGGTTGTCCCGGTTGACGTGCGAACTGCGGTACCCTAACATAGTAAAGGGTAACTTCTCATGCCATTGCTTGTGATTCTCTACCATTTTCTTAGTATCTTCTTAATGTTTTTGTTGGCGGCTACTACGGCTCTATTCATCTGCGGTCTGTAGGCGGTGGAATTCTTGTTCTTGATTTTGAAAGTTTCACATATAGCTTTCATCAGATCACTGTTGAGGTTGGCATCATTGTCAGTAATAATGGACTCAGGGACTCCGAACCGGCAGACAATACGATCCTTGACAAAATCTGCGACGACTTTCTTGGTTACAGTTTTGTAAGATGCAGCTTCTACCCATTTTGTGAAGTAATCAATGGCTACCAGAATAAACCGGTGTCCGTTCGAAGCAGTGGGCTCAATCGGACCGATAACATCCATTCCCCAGGCGGCGAATGGCCAAGGTGAGCTTGTTGCATTGAGCTCGTTTGGCGGCATCTTTATCATGTCAGCATGCACTTAATCCGTTTCCATGGTCATCCAAAAGTAACCTGCCCTGAGTATTTTCTTGGCTAGAACGAAACCCTTCATGTGCGGGCCACATGTCCCAGCATGTACATCCTCTAGTAGCTTAGAAGCTTCCTTTGCGTCGACACACCTCAACAAACCCAAATCCGGAGTTCTTCTGTACAAGTTCCCTCCGTTGTGGAAGAAATGATTTGACAATCTCCGGAGCGTGCGTTTCTGAATGTGATTTGCATGCTACGGGTATTCTCCTTTTGATAAGTATTCCTTGATGTCATGGAACCAAGGCCTTCCATTTGCTTCTTCCTCGACATGAGCGCAATATGCTGGCTGACTATGGATCCTCACCGGAATGGGATCAATATAGTTCTTATCTGGATGTTGTATCATGGATGACAAAGTGGCTAATGCGTCGGCGAACTCATTCTGAATTCTGGGCACATGTCGGAATTCTATCTTCGTGAACCTCCTTTTCAATTCCTGCACATTGTGCAGATATGGCAATATCTTGGAATTCTTGGTAGCCCATTCTCCTTATACCTGGTGCACAAGCATATCTGAATCACCGATTGCCAGCAGCTCTTGAATATTCATGTCGACTGCCATGTTGAGCCCTAGTATGCAGGCTTCATATTCTGCCATGTTGTTAGTGCAGGGAAATCTGAGTTTAGCAGATACGGGATAATGTTGACCTGTTTCTGATACCAGAACTGCTCCAAGGCCTACTCCTTTGAAATTTTGCGGCTCCATCAAAGAACATCCTCCAACCGTCATATGATTCGGTAATGTCTTCTCCTACGAATGATACTTCCTCATCAGGAAAATACATTTTCAAGGGTTCGTATCCTCCTCCCACCGAATTTTCAGCAAGGTGATATGCCAATGCCTGTCCCTTAACTGCCTTTTGAGTTACATAGACGATGTCGAACTCACTCAGTAGTATCTGCCATTTAGCCAACTTCCCCATAGGCATGGGCTTCTGAAATATGTACTTCAGAGGATCCATCCTGGATATGAGGTACGTAGTGTAGGCACAGAAATAATGCCTCAACTTCTGGGCTGTCCAGGTCAAAGCACAACAAGTGCGTTCAAGAAGAGAATACCGTGCTTCATAAGGTGTGAATTTCTTACTCAGGTAATATATGGCTTGCTTCTTTCTTCCTGTCTCATCATGTTGTCCTAAAACACATCCAAAGGCTCCATCTAACACGGATATATAAAGTAGCAAAGATCGTCCTGGTTCAGGCGGGACCAGAACTGGTGGTGTGGACAGGTATTCCTTGATCTTGTCAAAAGCTTCCTGACAATCCTCAGTCCAACTCATCTCGGCATCCTTCCTCAATATCTTGAAGATGGGTTCACATATTACGGTGGACTATGCTATGAATCGACTGATGTAGTTGAGTCGTCCCAAGAAGCTCATCACGTCCTTTTTGCTTTTGGGTGGTGGTAACTCCTGAATAGCTTTAACTTTAGTCGGATCTAGCTCGATCCCTCGGCGACTGACAATGAATCCCAATAACTTTCCTGCAGGAACCCCGAATGCACACTTTGCGGGGTTCAACTTTAAATTGTACCTCCTGAGCCTGTCGAAGAATTTCCTCAAGTCTGCTATGTGATCTGCGGCCCTCTTGGATTTGATAATGACGTTGTCCACATATACCTCTATTTCTCTCATGGCTCTCATGTAAGTAGCCCCAGCATTCTTCAGACCGAATGGCATCATCTTGTAACAGTATACACCCCAAGGCATAATAAAAGCTGTCTTCTCGGCATCTTCTTCATCCATCCAGATCTGGTGATAACCCGCGAAGCAATCTACAAAGGATTGGAGTTCATGCTTGGCGCAGTTATCGATCAGGATATGTATATTTGGCAGCGGGAAGTCATCTTTGGGACTTGCTCTGTTTAAATCCCGATAATCAACACATACTCGGACCTTTCCATCTTTCTTCGGAACTGGCACAATATTAGCTAACCAGGTTGAGTACTCAACCACCCTAAGAACCTTGGCTTTGATCTGCTTGGTAACTTCCTCCTTGATTTTCAGACTCATGTCTGGTTTGAATTTTCTGAGTTTCTGCTTGACTGGCGGACACATGGGGTTGGTAGGCAACTTGTGAGCTACAATAGATGTGCTCAAACCGGTCATATCGTCATATGACCATGCAAAAATGTCCTCATATTCCTTTATAAAATGGATGTATTCTTCCTTCTCTATTGGTGACAAGTGAATGCTGACGTGGGTCTCTTTGACGGTCTTAGCGTCTCCCAAATTTACCGCTTCTGTTTCGTCCAGGTTGGACTTAGGCTTGTTCTCAAAATTCTCAACTTCCCTGATAATTTCCTCGGGTATCTCTTCTTCTTCCTTTGAGTCACTATTCTCATACTGCGTTGCCTCATTACATGTCACAGTCACGGGTTCATCAGGAAAAGTAATAATAACACTATAGAAGGGAAAAGTATAAAAAATAGTAATGAATAATGATGAAGAATAGAAACGTTTAATTAAAACTGAGAAAATCGTTCAAACAAAAGCTTGGCTCGGTAGATCAAGCATTTATTTAAAACAGAGAAATCTTTAAACGAAATTGCTAAAAAAATTTAAATGCCTAGACAGCTATAAATTCTGCCAAGCTACCCAGGGACTCGGCGGGCTCGGGATGTTGTGGCAGTCCAGTTTCTGAGAACAACTCCCTTTGCTACAGTCTGAATGGTGAGGCCTTCTGCCTCCTCCTCCTCAATTATGGCACTGCAGTCCATATCCTCATCTTCCAAGAATAGATCCTTCAGCCCAGCTAGTGCTTCTTCTTCAGCAGTTCCCCATATTGTGTCTGCCTGATGGAAAGCTTGTTCTAAACGGGGTACCGGTAGCTCAAGAGGGTAATATGGTCCACGCCACGGAGGTGACCAATTCCTGTATTCTTGCCATGTGTACTGGTATCCAAGCCCAAAGGTGGTACCATGATTCTTCAGCTGTATTGGTTTGGTGATGCCTTGGAGGTTCTTTCCCAATCCTTTGCCGGGTTCATACCCAGACCATGCTAATCTGCTTTCTATATTGTTACTCCACCACTTTTCTTTTTCGACAGCGTTGACCCGTTCGATGTGATGATAGGTTTCCCCTCCTAGCCTTCTTCTATGTCCAATGGCCGGAATGGTTTGACTGGTGTAGATGGGGTTACTCCCGTCTCCATGAATGATTACCTCTTGACGGTTCCATTCAAATTTTACGGCTTGATGTAGTGTAGAGGGCACAGCTCCAGCAACGTGGATCCACGGGCGGCCCAACAAAAGATTATATGAGGCTGGTATGTCAAGAACTTGGAACTCAACGTCGAACCAAGTTGGTCCCATCTGCAGACAAAGGTTGATCTCCCCGATCGTGGCCCTCTAGGATCCATCAAAAGCCTTCACATTCATGCTGCCGATCCGTATTTCATGGAAACCTTTGTCCAACCTTTTCAGGGTTTCCAGTGGACAAACTTCAGACTAGAACCTCCATCAACCAGGACCCTGACGATGAACTTGTCTTCAAATTGTACCGTGATATACAATGCTCGATTGTGATTTCGTCCCTCGGGTGTCAGCTCATCCTCGTGGAAGATGATCTTATGGCTTTCTAGTACTTGTCCGACCATGTTGGCCATTTCTCCGCCGGTGATATTACTAGGTACGTAGGCCTCGCTCAACACTTTCATTAAGGCGCTCTTGTGTGACTCAGAGTTCTGTAATAGTGACAGGATAGATATTTGAGCAGGGACTTTGTTCAGGTGATCAACAACAGAGTACTCTTTCGCCTGTACTTTTCTCCACAGGTCATCTGGCCCAGTCTCAATAATAGGTTGCCTAGCAGTGGCTTCCTTACTTGAAGCTCCTAGGTGTTCAGGCGTATAGAATCTTCCGGTCCTAGTCATTCCTTGTGCCACGTCAGATTCCTCTACCTTGGCCTTCCCTTTTCGCCGAGCCTCAGCAATATAATCCCAGGGTATTGCTTTTGAGCTAAATCGGGGTGTGGTTGATACTGTCACAGTGAAGGGTGTGACCACTTCTACTTCGAATGGAGTGGGGGTGGCTGCGGGCAGAGCCACTTCTACCTCAAATTGATCTGATGTAGTTACCTCAACCTCGATCGGTGCATGAGTCTGAACCACGATAGGAGTGAGTGTGACTGCGACCTTAGGGTCATCGCCTTCCCGAATAAGCCCGATCGACCCTTCAGGGTCCCATTCTTCATTTGTTTCTATCACATGTATACCATCACTTTTGTGATCAGGGAGAGGATTGTTGCAGACATTAGGTGAGGCCTCCTTTGCTTGTATGGCCTTATTGTCAATTAACGTTTGGATCTTATCCTTCAATGTCCAGCACTCAGCTTTGGTGTGCCCTTTCATACCGGAATGGTACGCACAAGTCTTGTTCGGATTGACCCACTGGGATGTGTTCTCTAACGCCACAGCGGGAATAGGAGCGACATAACCGGCGGCTTTTTACCTTTCATATAATTGGTCAATGGGCTCGGCAATGGCGGTATACTGTCTGGGTGGCTTGCGGTTAAAGTTTGGTCGTGGTCTTTGATAATTTTGACGAGCTGGTGGTGATTGGAAGTGGGATGGTTGGGAGTTATATGTGTGATGGACAGAGGCTAGTTGGGAGTATTTGGGGGATGAAGGTTGATATGTGGGAGGTGGTGCTTGGTACGTGGGTGGAGGTGTTTAATAGACAAGCGGAGATTTTGGGCCCTGGGCTACCATTACTGCCCCAACATCCCTCTTCTTCGATATGCCACATGACTGTAGTGCTTTATTTGTGGCTTGCAAAGCCTCGAAGTTTGTTACCATTCCGCTCTTGATACCTTCTTCACTCCTTTCTCCGAGCTTGATGATGTCAGAGAATTTGTGATTTTCGATAACCATCAGCCTCTCATAATATTGCGGGTCCTGTGCCCTGACGAAGAATTTGTTCATCTGTTCTTCATCCAAAGCGGGCCTGACCTTGGCGGCTTCCGACCTCCAGTGGGTAGCATATTCACGGAAGGTCTCAGTGGGTTTCTTTTTGAGATTCTGAATGTAGAAGACATCCGGTGCATTCTCTGTGTTGAACCTGAACCGGTCCATGAAATCTGACGCCATGCTTACCCAATTTGACCATTTCTTGGGATTTTGGCTGATATACCAAGACAGCGCATCCCCAGTAAGGCTCCTCATAAAGAGATTCATTCGGATCTTTTCATCTTTCCTGACCCTGACAAGTTTGTCACAATAAGTTCTGAGATGAACCCTGGGATCACCTGTACCATCGAACATTTCGAACTTGGGTGGCTTGTATCCTTCTGGCAATTCCACATCGGGCTGTATGCATAGATCCTCATAGTTCAAACCCTCAATCCCTCTATCGCCTTCAACACCCTGAACTCGGCTTGTTAACCTTTTAATTTCTTCAGTCATGTTCTTAATGAGCAGGTCCCTTTCGGTGGTTTTTGGTGTACAGGAAATTGGTTGGGTAGAATGTGGCATAGTTTCCACATATATGAGATTGCTCTGATGGGTGCCAGGAACTTGGGTATAGTGGTGGTCATTGGTGGAGTTTTGTGGATCGGGAACAAGTGGTGGTGTATTTTGGGGAGTGTGGTAAGTGGTGACTGGTGGGTACTGAATTGGTTGGTGTTGGTACTAGCAGTGGATTGATGTTTTGGGGTGGAGTTGTGTATTGATTTGGTGCGGTAGGATTTTGTGGCTGTTGGTTTTGTGTATTTTGGGGAGGTGTTGGGTTCTTTGCGTTCTGTTGGTGGATATCAGGGACATTGAGGGTTAATGACAAATTTGCCAAATCGTGAACCCGCTCAAGTTCTCCTTGTAGTTCTAGTATCCTTTGTTCAAGTCTCAAAACCAGGTTATTTGGGGCCGGAGTACTGCGGCCTTCGGAAGTCTCTGCGTTCTCGACGTTTTCCTTTTGGATTCCACTTAAATCGTCCATCTTTGCTTTCCCTCTTCTTTTTGTGTTGCTTGGAAGAGGAAGAGGTGGAGGGCCTCTGGATCTGGTGTGATATGCTGATGAGGCCAGTATGATCGAACCAACCTAAGGGGATGGGAATAACAAATAAAAATAAAAAGCAAAAACAAAAGGTGACAAGTTAGTGAGGATCCTGAAATGTCTGCAGTATTTAAACACATATTGCGGAAATTCGCGTCCTAATTTGGGAACCTCGTTGTGCCCGAGGTAGGCCTAGCGACAAATAGATTTGGAGAACTATTAATGCCGATAAATGCTTCATTTCAGAATGTAAGAACAGACGAATCCCAAAACGATACGGAAATAAAAAATGAGTTACTATTGGCACTTGGCCTTATTACATCTTAAGAAAAAGCAAAAATAAATCTAGCCTATTTGGTCCCGTAAGGAACTTCCCCAGATTTGATCTTCCGCACTCCCTCATAGAGATCTCCCAGCTCGCGTAGCCCTAGCAGCAAGTAGGCTCTGGCCAAGTGTCCTCCTTCAGGTCCTGTAGCATTCTGACAGTTTTCGATCCTCTTCATGACTTTGCCCTCTAGCTCTACTATTCCTCGCTCCAGGTGTTCCAGTTTCCTATTGGAAGTGACCGCCATCTCTTTCCATTCCTCAATCAACCTTGCGTTCTTCTCATGTATTTCTCGGTGCTCATTTTTAGAGTCGTGGGCCCTTTTGCGCAGACTGTTGTACTTGACTTGAGTTTCAGCTTCCTCATCTATGATTTTGTTTCCTCGACCAGTCCCTGGTGTTACCGTTCCTTTCAGATTGTCCTCCAACCATGTTGGGTAGAGAGGCTCGTACCCTGCGTGATACCTGTCCGGCTCAACGGTGTTTTCCTCCACGATGATCTTGCAGTGCCACATATGTTGAGCTTGGCACTTGTAAGGAACATCGTCGTCTTGAAAGTCTGCCCTGAAGTGGCTCATCTTGACGACCCTTGGTACCACCTATTTCCTGCGTGCTTGCCTCATCACTCGCATAGGGACATATGGATATATCCCTCTCAACCCGATCAACACCAAATGCGGAGCATCCCTGGACCTGATAATAAACTCGTTCGTTGGAAACCATTCAACCATCCACTGCACCTGTTCCTCGGTCAGACTGTCGAAGAACTCTACCCATTCGCTGGCACTTTCCGGCTGAGCAAATCTTTCCGGAATATAGGTCATTTGCTTAGGGTGATGGAAAGCAATGTGGTCGTTCCAAGCCCTTCGCGGAAATTCTTGGCGATAGCGACCCTTTTGGAGATGCTCCAACAACAATAACTGCAGCAATAAGTTGCAGCCCACGAAATGCTGGACCCCACTTTGACAGCGCTCCAAGGCCCTGTAGATATCAGCTATGATCATGGGGACTATGGTATATGCCTGTCCATTAATCCCCTCCATCAGAGTTTTGGCGACCATGGCCAACCTAGTATGGATTCTTCCCTTTTTCATCGGGAATACTATCATCCCCAGAAAGCACACGATGAACACGAATACCCTGCGGTGGATGTGACCCAGTGAAGTGAGGATAATCTCATCATGGTAAGTGCGGAAAGAGTTGCTATGGCCATACCTCTCATAGAGATATTCGAAAGGTATGTAGGATTCTTTCAAGCACACTACATCAACATTCTTTTTCAGCCCCATCATCTTCAGAAATACCCTGCCCGTACGGTTTTCCAGGCACCAAAAGCCCGAGACTGTCCCAAGTTAACCCTGCAAGTCCTCCTATTTCTTCAAGAAGCGACGTCATTTCTATGTCACCGAAATGGAACAACGCTCTTTCACTATCCCAGAATAGATTAGCAGCCTCAATCATTTTGTTGTTTGGATCAATATATAGCAGGGACGACAAGTTACCCAGGTACTTTTTCACGTGCTTCTTGTCACTTGAGGAGAGATCTTCCACCAATCTAGCAACAATAATTGCTAACCATACTGAATCTGGGGACCCGTGCCTCATTTTCTGCAAAACAAAGGGTTATACCTTACCCCCACCAGACTTGACTATTTATATATTTATGATCAGCATTTCGGCATTTAGTCCTCCAAATTAATGCACAGAACGTGGTTACGTCCATTGGGATTATGGAAAACCCGATGGACTTTGGATAAGGCTTATCTTAAAGGATCATTATGTGGACAACATAACTGATCCGACTAGGTTTGACCATGATGCATGCGTAATTTAAACAGAGTAATTTCTATGGGGTTTTAGACTGGTACCCTCAAGCGGACAACTTGAGGGGGAAGGCACGGAACCATCGACTGCACCGTTAATCGACTGGTTTTACCGCAAATAAACCTTTTCGCATTTAAGGGGAGTATGTAGGAAGAGCGCAACCACTCATTAAAGCGTTGCTATAGGATTTGATACGCACGAGTGGAATATGATGTGGAGCATGATTTATGCAGCAGTTAAGAACATGTAGGCAAGTATTTTCACATAGGTAGAAATAAATACAGTATTTAAATAATTGAAAAGACAGTTACAGAGAAAGGAAAACAAGGAGACAAGTCAGTTTTTAGGGTAATAAAGGAATCATAAATGCTTAAAATAGACAGTTAAATTCAAATAAGGGAGAAGGGTACAGGATGAAGCATGCTTGGACTAATTCATAAGTTCGTAATGGTAAGAGCCTGAAAATATCCCCAGCAGAGCCGCCATACTGTCGCGCCCCCTTTTTCCCCCTCCTCGCGAGGGAGAAGTCCGGGTTTCGACATTTACGGGGTGTAATGACTCATTTCCTTTTGGGAATTCGGTATTTGAAGAGTCGCCACCTAACGGATTATGGTGCGTTAGGGCATCTAGAGCGATTAACTCTTGGGTTGGTTTGCATTACCAGAGATTAGGGTAAGGGCTCGAAGTAACCTCGAGGGGAAGGTATTAGGCACCACTCTTGGTCCACAACTGTGGGTCCCGGCCAAACTTATATTCACAAGTCCATAAATAAACAAATGAAGCAAGTAATTGCAAGTAGAGCATGTTAGGCATTGTATTAAAATAAGAATTTAAACAGGTTGTGAAAAAAAGGAAAAAATAAAGTTTCAAGCAAAAGGATTTGGGGGAGAGGGAGGTCCTAGGTTGGTTAGCCTATAGGATCATCAGTACAATACCCGGTAATCACTCCTTGAAAAGGGGTTAAGCGTGGCATTAGCACACCAGTCATCATGTCCACGTCTACCCTTCCTATCCCCTTATTGGTCATGCAAAGCGAGTGTCGGTCACGGATTCCTATTGCGTGCTGCTACCCGTCCCTTCTTAGTCGTCCCGGAGGGAGTTAGGACCTCTACCTATAGGTAGTTCTAGACAAACCCCTAAGGTTTTAAAGGTAAAAATTCTAAGGCGACAAGCAAAACAATTAGGACTTTGAGCAAATAAGAACAGGAAAGAGTAGATAAAGGCTCAATTTTCCTCCACAAGTAAACGTACAAGCAGCACAACTCAAACACAACTAAAGTCTCTATTAATCAATGTCCTAAAACAGGATCTCTAAGTGACGATGCGAAAATAGACCATATTTTATACCCAGAAGTGATAACCTAGAAGTTGCTTAGGGATTCGTTTAAAAATTATTAGAATCAGAAACATTGAACAGCGGAGAAAGAGCTCCAAGGGAATGCGGTTTTGAGAATGCCCTAAGGCTTGCCTATATGCAGCATGCTGTGTCGACATTAATGCAGGAATAAGAAGGTTTTTAGAAATAGACTCCTTTAATACCTATAAGCATGGTGTCTAATAAGATTAATGCAATTTGGAAAGAACTTGTTTCGCAAAAATGTTAACGCTTAATAAGACCAGTTTTTTTTAAGAAAATGAACTAGGCGTGATGAAGTTGATTTATTAGGCCAAATTAAATTGCCAGACAGAATTGCGAGTATAGATCCCTATAGGCATGACATCTAGGCGTATTACTGATTTTAGCAACATACAGAAACGCTTATTAAAACTGGATCGGGGTTGAGTCCTATAGGCATGACATCTACTGATTCAAGACATGATTGTTTGGAACATATAAACATGGTTTCTAACATTATAGAATGCAAAACCTTATGGACATGATTTATATCTGATGCAAACGAAATTAGAAGTGAGATCCAATAGACATGATTTCTATTAGGCAAAGCAATCAGATTTTAAAGAGTAAATCCCTATGAGCATGTTTTCTATTGCGCAAAGTAGGCAGATTAAAAAGTAAGATCCTAAGAGCAGGATTTCTACCCATATTACCCCATAAAGTATACATCTACCCACCGTTTTACTAAATACCCCAAATATCTGTTTACAAATTATTACAGGCCAATGAATTAATTACATAAGTAAAAATAGAAAATCAAGAAGCTATTTTATAGGGAGCCTACAATCAGGCCCAAGTTTCGCAAAGCCTCCAATGGTCTTATAAACCTCAATTCCATAGACAAATCAAAGTCTAGGTGCATCAAAGTTCCCCAAGGGCCTCAAGAACCCCGGGCAATGCTTACACCTAGACTTAGCAACCAAGAATTGAACCAGTGCAGTGTGGAAAGGCCAGCCTCAGTATGCCAAAGTTCAGAGGGCTCTCAAGAGGATCCCAAGGCAGTACACATACTAGGGGGGGGGGCAGAACTTATTGACTAAGAGTAAAGTGGAAGTGCAGGGCACGAGTTGGAAAAAAGGTTATTAAAGACTATATTGGGAAGTCTATTTTGGAAGCAATTAGTAAAGCAACAAAGATTGTTTGAAAAGAGGTTCGAGTAATAAACAAGCTTAAACACCTTAAGACAAGATCACACAGCTAGTTTGCAGAATTCAATAGTCATACAGGGGTCAGGGGTTGGGGATACATAGACATTTGGCTACACAACCCAATAAAGATCTTAAGATTGGCTTGGACATGCTCAGAAATAGTTGACTCTGGCATAATCACACACCAGTCAGGAGAAATACAAACACATAGAAGGAGTGATAAGGATTTGGGAATTCATAGGATGGTAAGCATACAAGAAATAAAAGACAATTGATAAGCATGCTTTGAAACCCACATAAGGGGATACATTAATCCAACGGGAAGGGGAGACATAACAACATGCTGATAAGGAAACTTAACTACAAGTTCCACAACAGAACCATAAGTAGAAGCAAACTAGGAGTAAAAGAAACTGAAACAGTAAGAGAAGCATATTGTTGTTGGAACTTTAAATCAAAACTAGGACATACCAGTGAAGGTAGAAGTAAGCAGAATGAAAGAATCAAGAGTACAGATGATTAGCCTTGGCTTTCAGCCGGCTAACAATAGCAAGTAGCACAAGGGAGAAGGAGAGCAGAAGTTTTAAGTAAGAGAGGTAGTTTTTTAAAACCAAAAACCAGTGTTCGTGTGTGTGTTAGTGAAAGACTAGAGTATTTATAGTTGAAAATAGGTAGTAAAATAAGGTAAGAATCATAGTAGCATGGTAATTATGGAACTCAGAATCAATCAATTAGAAAATCAAGGAAGTACTCCCTTAAGTTAAGGGAATCAAATCAACGGGAAGATATCATATAAGGCAAGAAGAAAAATCAGTGCATGACTAAATAAGGAAGGGGTCGAGGTTCAGTAAGCATAGAGTAGTTAGTTAGGAGTAAGTTCAGAAAACTCCAATTAAGGAATGATTCAGTAAAAATAAAGTACTACAGCAAATAAGGTAATAGAATCAGTCAATTTAAACAAACGAGTAAAATTTTAGGGTTTTAAAAGAAAACCTTTCGATCAAGCCATCAACTAAGGGAATCAGAATCAATCGAGAGGGTGTCATGATTCTGTACTTCAACATATAAATAGAGAAGATCAAACAAACATAGCAAACAGGCAAGGCCAACAATATCGACAGAAAGAGGCAAGAGATGAACACTCAAGATAAATATAATCACATAGAGGTGATATAGGTAGGTTAAGGACTCGATAAAACCCATTCGAAGCATGGTAACCGCAGAAGCATTAACAAGAATCAAATAGTCAGGCTAACACACAGAACCAAGCCAAAGAAGACCTTAAAAATTAGGGCTTTTTAACATAGGCGGGTTAAAGAGAAGTAAGAACATAGAATCAGTCGAGATAAGAAAGGAAAGAGGTTTAAACATAAAGAAATATCAGTTTAAGCAAGTGTAGAAGAAACTCCGAGAAACCCTAAATTTAAAGAGAGTAAAACGGCTTAAAGTTGATGATTTTTAAAGAGAGGTTTGAGAACAGTGTAAAACATAGAAAGAAACAGACTTAAATCGTTAAAAATAGCACAGATCTAAGATATTCAAACAAAGTTAGGATTTTAAAGGAAACCCAGATAGAAACGGAAGAACCTGCTATAAACTTCAAAGATCGTAACAAGTATGGTGTGATTTTGCCCAAAGTCACACCAGAGAAGCCTCGAACAACAGAAACAGAAACCCTAGGTCCAAATCGACATGGCCTAGGACCCTTGAGGGCCTTAGAGATGATGAGCAAGGCGATGAGAGACCCATTGGAGGCTTGGGGTTGAAAGGAGGTCGCCGGAGATGACCGGAGAAGGAGGCATTTGACAGAGTCTAGGGTTAGGTTGAGAGAGAAGACTGGAGATGAGAGAGTTTGAGGGCGGCGGAATTAGAAGAGTGATTAGGGTTAGGGGGTCTTTAGGATTAAAAAAGGAAGGGGCTTGTTTGGACCGTTGATCTGGGAGATCAACGGTCAGGATTCAACCGGGTAGGTGGGTTCCGGGTTTGGGTAAGGGTTAATAGGGTCTTGGGTCGGGTTATTTAATTAGAAGGTTGGGCCGGGAATTGGTCCGATTTTGGCTACAATTGAAAGCCAAATTTGGCTATAATTTAAATAGCCAGTTTTTCCCTATTTTTAACTTTAATAAATAATAAATAATTTCTGGAAAATAATTTAAGGTGCCAAATGATTTAAAATACATAATTAACATTTTAAAAATATAGGGACCAATTTTGTGCATATAAGATATAATAATACATTAAAAGGGCTAACATTGCAATTATATGCAATTTAGCTTAAAAATACTAAATGTAATAATAAAAATGCATGAAAAATATATTAGCCATATTTTGACATAAGTATAGAAATTAAATGAGTAAATCATCATCACAATAATTTGGAAAATATTTATTAGGGTTTTATGGATAAAAAGGGGGAAAATAAATCAATTTAAACCCTTAAAATTATGGGAAAAAATAATAAAAACCTCGTACATGCTTATATATGCATATATATGTTATTTTGAAGGTATTTACGCATATTTAAAATATATAGAAAAAAATTGGGTATCAACAGCGCCCCGTGCAATTTTTACAGTATATTTGCTCTAAACGGCCAAACACTTGTGAAGTAAATCTGTTAAAATATCATGGTATAGCCAGTTTTCACACTGGTCAATGAAAAATAGCCAGCGTTTATCAAGTCAATGAAAAATGGCCACTATTTTGCTGCAACAGGGACCGGTCCAGTATAATATACGGGAGTTCTGGTGCATTTGTGTACGAACTCCAGCATATTATGCTGGACCGGTATACTTTGCTAACTCCTGTAAAATTTGCGGGAGACTGAAGCACCAGTGCTCCAAACTCCATTATATTATACTGGACAATTATACTTGCTAGAACTCCCGTAAAAGTTGCGGAAGTTCCAGCATAATTATGCTTGAACTTCCGTAAAATTTGCGGGAGTTCCAGCATAGTTATCCTGGAACTCCCGTAAAATTTACGGGAGTTCAAGCATACTTATGCTGGAACTCCCGTAAAATTTGCGGGCGTATTTTTTCGGATTTTGAACAGTGTTTTCGCTCAGATTTAAAGTGGTTAAATTTCGATGACTTTTGAAACTTGGCTATTTTTCAACGACCAGGGTAAATCTGGCTATTTTTGAATTTCTCCCTTTACTTCATCCGCGAAGTCCAATGGGCTAGTCCGAGGACCCAACCAATATCGGCAAATTATATTTTTTTGTATATTATTACTAATATATAATATACATATAATGTATATTTTTTACATAATTAGTGTATATCTTTTTTATATTTAACAGCAGCTGTAATTATATTTGGCCAACGAGCCAAATATGTTAGAAGTCCTTTTGTTTGGGACAAGCAAATGAATTACCTTATTTGACAGTGTCTTCCGTTTTGCAAGGAATTTCCCTATTAAGCTGCTCATGATTGTTAAATTGCTAGTGTGTTAGAATGGCAATGCACTTAATTAATAGAATGGCAATTGTATTCTATATTTTTATTGGCCATTGAGTTATCTATATCTATCTATCTATATCAATTTTCTATATCTATATCTATATTATTATAAAAGCACGAATAATTTATGTTAAATATTGAAGGACTAAAATATTCCTAAAATATTAATCGACTTTTATGCCCTAAAATATTTATATAATTTAAGGATCTAATTGTAAATTATCAAATGATGGAATTCTTTTTCAATTTAAACTACATATACACAGACCCTACAAAGTTGATCATACTTGGATTACAAAAGCACGTCCATAATTTCCTTTTAAAAAACTTATTGTCCCTAATTACAACAAATACGTAATTTTGTGTGAGAATATGAGATTCCTACTTGGAGTGATTTCTTTCTTTCTTATTTACATTAGGAATTTTAAGAACTCTTTCTTACCTTTTTATTGTGTCAGGAACTTCATATATATTTCATTCATTCGTGGAAGTGATTTGTTTTTATTTACCTGTTAGGAAATTTTTTATAAATACTACTCCCTCCGTTCCAATTTATGTGAACATGTTGACTAGGCACGGAGTTTAAGAAAAAATGAAGACTTTTGGAATTTGTGGTCCTAAACAAGTTAAAAAGGGGCCCAGAGTATTTGTGTGGTTATAAAAGCTTCTCATTAAGGGTAGAATCGTAAGTTTAAGCTAAATTATTACCAAATTTAGAAAGGGGTCCTTCTTTTTGGAACGGACCAAAAAGGAAATAGGTTCACATAAACTGGAATGGAGGAAGTAATATTTTTCCTCTGAATAAATATCATGATTCCTCTTGAATAGGTATTTTTTTCTTTCACGATAGAAAATTTGAAAAGTTCTTCGATATCTTTTATTTATTTTGTTATAAACTTACGGAATGTAAAATACACGTGCTTTTTAACTAGTGATCGAATTAATCAGAATTGGAGTTGAATTTAGAGATTGGATTGATCAAAATTGGAGTTAAATTATTTTCTAGCGGTAATAATATAATTTTCTTTTGAATATTAGTATAGTTAAGAATTTATACTTTATATAATATGACTTTGTAATAATTAATATAGGATAACGTGCAAGACAAAAAATGTCAACAGAAGTTATGAAAGACTAAATGCCCTTTCTATTTTTAGTTTCTTTGTTACTAATGTATCTTGAGTAAATATGATTTTCATGTATTTGGATTTGTTAGAGACAGTGTGTCCACCAGACTGTATAGAGAACCGGGTTCTCTATGTGTTTCCTCTGAAAGTACTGATGAACCAAACTGTATAGGGATCTGGTCCTTTATCAGTTTGGTACAGTGTTAAGTTTGTGTGAGTCCACCAAATAGCAGAGTACCTGGTCCTTTATCGGGTTCTGCAGTGAATGCTAGTAAAGCTGAATGTAAATAAGGTCGTGGATTTTTACGTGGAAAAATCTCACACAAGGAGATCAAAAAACCACGACCTACACCTGTAGGCTTTTAACTTCACTAACTTGCAATCTCCCTATTACAAGCCACTTTACAATAACTCTATTGCAAAGACTTCAACTACCTTGTGATGCTCTCATCACAAGCCACTCTATAACTATCCTAGTTACAAAGAATTTGACTAACTTGTGGTATTTCCACCACAAGCCACTTTGTCACACTACGGTTACAAAGGCTTTGACTAACTTGTGATGTTTCCACCACAAGCCACTTTGTCACACTACGGTTACAAAGGATTTTTCTTATGACTCAACCTAATCAATGCTTCTAATAGGAGTTACAATGAAGAACACATAACAAAGACTCAACAACCCTAAGGACTTAAGATATCATCAATTTCGGATCAGGTCCTTGAGGTTGCAGCAGCTTTGTTCTTGAGAGAGGTTCTTGAACACTTGAGAGAATATTTTTCTTTTTTGATTTTGCAAGTGTTGAACCTGAATCTTGTACCTTTCATAAGGTTTATACTATACAAGACATCCTTAGTGATGTCCAATCTCAATGGTGATGTCAAATCTAAATGGAAAGTGGCTGCTGCACTGTTGCAGGCAGTCACTTTCTGCAGTTGCTTTCCAACTGTAGTTGGCTTGCACTTCTGTCAGAGAACCCTAAGGGACCAAGTCCCTGTTGTGTTCCTCTTTGTACAGTTGCGGAAAATCACTCAGTTGCATTCCAGCTGTATAGTTGACTTGCACTTCTGTCAGGGGAGCAACAAGGGATCAGGTTCCTGATCTGGTTCTTGTGCACACTGCCCAGATTGTCTTGAGTTGAGTCAATTGAATGGTGTTTTGTACAAACTCATTGTAGGTACACCTTGATTACATCACTTGAAGTGACGTGAGCACTTTAGCTGGTCAGAGAATGAGTGGGCGCTGGAAACAGTGCAGTGCGGAAGAATCTTCATTTCCAGCTGTGTCCAATTGACTTTGTACTACCGTGAGGAACCCATAAGAGTATCAGGTCCTTGTTTGGGTTCCTATCTCCTGAAGCTATAGCAAGTTCACATTTGGCTGGAATCCGTTAGATGCAGTGTAATCCAAGTGAGTCAGGTTCCCTATCTGGTTCTTGACATTAAGTTTGTTAGATTATCAAAACACATGGCAAAGATATTGAAAACCTATCAATTTCCCCCTTTTTGATGATGACAAACTTAGCATTGAAAACGAGGAGTTAGAGCTCAAAGAACCAGATTGAATAACAGGAGACCACAGGTTCCCCTTGACTTTATGCCCTTACTTACACATGTTCCCCCTGACTTTATGCCCTTACTTACATATGTTCTGATACCAACTTTACTATCATTCTTGGTCTTTTATCCGGTTCCATACAGAAAGTTTGTTAGATCATCAAAACATAGATTAAAAGACCTTAAGCCCATCAATTTTTCCCTTTTTGATGATGACAAACTTTTAACATTGAAGACTATTTGACTTAACTAGATAAGGTACCAGCAACTGCATATGTTCCCCCTGACTCTATTCTTCCCCCTTTTGGCGTCAACAAAAAGACACAATCAGACAAAAAGGCATGAAGAAGTGTAACAAAGCTAACTCATGCCACATATGTGCACACAGCATGATATAAAAGAGAAGCAAAAAGGAAAGCAAGCATTGTACAAGCAAAAGAAGAGTTGTTTTATTGATAAGAAATTTGACTGTTTCAACAGGAGCAGCAACGGTGAAATCCAACATGCCATCACAAAAAGACAAACAAAAAAGAAAAACAACAGCCACAAAATCATCAGAGCAAAAGATAACTGGCCACTGAGAGGATCCTAGGGGGCACTAGAAGAGGGAGGCTTGGAAGAGGAGGCAGCAATGGTTTTGAGAGCTAGGTCCATGCGGGCAGTTGCAGACAACTGTTAGTCAAGCAATTTCTCCCGCAGGTTCTCCACTAGTTGCCTAAGTCCAGAATTTGTCTAATACCTGCCATCTCCTAGATTGTCGGGCAAGCGTGCAATCCCTCAAGACTTTTCTGAGTGCTCAGACTCTCCTGCCCAAGGCCACTGTCACTTGGAATGGTCTTTATTGAACCAGGTCCTTCCACAGTTTCCCACTTTTGTTTTCTATACATTTCAACAAACTTCCTATTCCTGCTTGCAACAGCCTCAATGGCACTTTTCAAAACAAATCTTTCTCAACTACAGACTTTTGTAGATCTTTTTACTAAGGAACTAGGTTCCTCCACAACATCTTTATCAACCTCAACCGCTGGAATGTGTTTATCAGCCACAGCTTCCCCCTATTTTATCAACCTCTTCTTCTTTGTTTTTAATACTCTGCTTACTCTTCTGCAGGGTGCACTCAAAAGCCTCTTTCTTCTACAACCACCTGGTTTGTTTCAGCTAAAAGAGAATCAGGTTCTTCAACAGGTTCTTCTGTGACGTGTCATGAACCGGAGACTCAAAAAGCACCAGAGTCCCTTCATCCCCTAAGAATGGGGTTTCTTCCCTTTGAGATTCAGGAACAGAGGAGAAGTAGGGTTTGCAACACATGGAGGTGTGATAGGGTTTTGATGGATGAGTAGAGGTGAATGGAGATGAGGAGGAAACCGGTATGGGTACAATAGTATCAGGTATATTGAAGAAGTGGGTTTCTGGTGATGGTGTTAAGGGAGAAGGAGATGTGGGAGTGATGTTGATGGCAATAGAAAAAGTCGATTATTCGTTGGCCATGCTGAGAGAGGTGGTAAAAGGCGCAAAGAGAGACAATGGTTTAGAACTGCTGGTCTGAAAAGTCGGATGATGTGGCAGTTGAATTAATTTTTCTATCTTTTTCTTTGAACAAGCATGCGAAAAACACATTACTACTAACCTGTGGTGCAGGAACCAGGTTCCTGACCTGTTTTGTAAAAGGGTTTTGCAGCTCTCCTCCGAAGTTCAACACTGTACCTTTAGCTTCTATGATCATCATGCGTGTTTACCTGCAACGGTATAGATGTGAGTTAGGCCTAGTCAGAAAACACTTTAGCCAATTTTACCTTAGTGTGACTATCATAGTCATGTTAGCAGAACCAGGTTCCCAATTAGGTTTAAGTAACCCCAGTGCCATCCTGTTTCTCGAAGTGTTCCCTGCTCAGAGCTTTGGTGAAGATATCTGCAATTTGATCTTCTGTGCAACAAAATATACAAGTAAGACCCTTTTCCACATTGTCCCTGAGAAAATGGTGTCTGACATCAATGTGCTTGGTTCTCTTGTGCTGAACCAGGTTCTTTGCCATGTTGAGAGCACTGGTGTTGTCACATAGAAGCGGTACACAATCAATGTATATACCAGAATCTTCCAATTGTTGCTTGATCCACAGTGAATGAGCACATCACGAGGTAGCTGCAACATATTCCGCATTAGCTGTTGAGAGAGCTACTGAGTTTTGTTTCCTTGAACCCCATGAGATAAAACATGATCCAAGGAAATGAGCCATTCCAGATGTGCTTTTCTTGTCCACCAAATAGCCTGCATAATCAGCGTCAGCATAACCAATAAGGTTGAAATTGTCACTTGAAGGATAGTACAGAACCTACAGAACCAGGTTCTGTGTACCCTTAAAATATCTCAGAATTCTCTTGCCATCCTTCAAATGAGATTCCTCAGGATTTGATTGGAACCTTGCATGTAATCCAACACGGAATACAATGTCCGGCCTGTTGTGTCCAATTGACTTTGTATTGTCGTGAGGAACCCATAAGAGTATCAGGTCCTTGTTCGGGTTCCTACCTCCTGAAGCTGTAGCAAGTTCACATTTGGCTGGAATCCGTTAGATGCAGTATAATCCAAGTGACTCAGGTTCCCTATCTGGTTCTTGACATTAAGTTTGTTAGATCATCAAAACACAAGGCAAAGATATTGAAAACCTATCAGGATTGTTAAGACTTAATTAAATCAAAAAATATTATTGAATCGGAAAAATAATATTAAGTATTGTTGTATTTTTAAGTGATTTTACAACTTTAGTTGTATAATTTCATAATATTTAGTTCTATTTTGTCCTTTCATTGTGCCAAAACATTATTTATTTGTTCATTCGGATTGTATATTATATCTTTTTTGTTCTAAGGAAACAAATTATTAAACTTTGTACATATTGAATTTCTTACATATTCAGTTGCAATTTATTTTAGAATATTATGAAATTGAAAATTTATTATGTTTTGTATGGGTTTCATAATGTTTGACATAAGATATTCGTGCATCGCACGAACGTAGAGACTAGTTAATTATAAAAGCACGAATAATTGATGCTAAATGTTGAAAGACTAAAATATCCCTGAGATATTGATCGACTTTTATGCCTTTAAATATTTGTATAATTTAAGGATCTAATAGTAAATTATCTAATAATGAAATTCTATTTCGATTTAAATTACACATATTGCCGATCCTTCAATATCGATTCTACTTGAATAAGAAAGGACGTCCATAATTTTTTATAAAGAAAATTGTTGTTCCTAATTACAATTCTCTATTAACAAACAAGGCACGTACTAAAAGAAAATTTTCGTAATATGCTCTAAAAACACTTGTAAGATTTTAAACAAATTGAAATATTCTTACTATCCTTTAAAGTTAATTTTTATTAGTTCATATAAAGCTAAAACTAAATTATATGATATATTATGTGTTCCTAAATATGAGGAGTTATTACATAATAAATTGAGTTAATTTTTAAAATACTAAATAATAAAAATATAATTAAATGATAATCTTTTAAAATATAAAATCTACTTTTAAATAATAAAAAAAATATAGGGGCAAGTTTATATATTTTTCTTTTACATGATAATAAGGTGGTTCTAGTAATACAAATGAGATTGTTCTCTTTAATTTATTTATTTTTACTTCAGTATGAGTAATTGATTCCTTTACAAATTTCTCAAAGAATATCGATGGATATATGTTAGATTAGGTTTCCTAGAACAAGTTTGTTCAAGTCTTCTATATATCGAACTCTAAGAAATTTTTTCTTTGGTTGGTTTAAAATGGGCTCGCAAAAGGGAGTGAGCTGTGCGATGAACCTGCTGATATACTACCCAAGAATCCTCTTCTTTCTTTCCTTTCTCGGGGAATGAGCACACCTTCAACTAGTCACCAGTGCCCTCTCTTCACCAGACAGATAGACAAATAGGCAATCCGATAGATAGATTATGGCTTCCTCACTATCAGCAAGCTCCCACAGGCGATGAACTGCTTCCGACTTCTTCATTCGGTTTGTAGCCATACCGTATAGAGTGAAAAATTCCTTTTAATGGGAGTAGCTATATTCAAGCAAGCATTCCAGCGAAACGATCCTTNAAATCTCACCTACCAACCGGAATTCGCCAAAATTCAACCTTAGCCAATTCAAGCATAATTCTACACCTGGCCTCCAAATTGAATTCCGACTTCACTCCTAAGTCACAAATCATCCCCCGAAGCTACCCGAACCACCGGAACTCACATCCGAGCCCTCTAACTACATAGTCAACTTCCGGTTGACTTTTTCCAAAGCAAGCTTCCTTCAAAAAGGCTAAGTGCCATATTTCCAACCAAAACCAATCCAATTATACCCGATCAACTCAAATACTGATATTAAATCATGGAGGGACATAATATGGGGAAAACGGGGCGGTAACTCACGTGACGACGGGCCGGGTCGTCACAGTTGTATGTTAAGGAAAACAAATCATCTTAATAGGTGCCACATGTAATTATTTATCTTTCATGGTTATGACTATTATTTTTGTTATATTTGATGAGCGAGGTGACCATTTTGATGAAAATATATATAAAAACCAAAATTCTTTGCAATTTATTAATTAATCATGTAGTATAAAATGGTTAAATTCAGGGCAAAATACAAAATTGATTATATTGTATATATATATATATATATATATATATATATATATATATATATATATATATATATATATTTCTCTAAAATCTTTAATCATGGACTTGATTTATCAGAACATTTGTATAACTAATATTTTATTGCTTTGAATATGATAAAATAACAATGATTATTTCATCTTATAAATAATTTGTTACTAAATTTAGTTAGTTGTTCTTTCATATCAAAGTTCTGACTAAAGATTTACATGCAACGCACGTACATAGTAACTAGTACTATATTAAAAGCACGAAGACCCTTAGTGAAATATCGTTCGCCTCTTTTATCCTTTAAAAATAGAGTTTACATTAGACAAAATCGTAATTTAGTTATTTTTCTAATATTTAAGACTTTAAAACTAACTAAAATTTTAATATTTAATCTTTCCTTATTTGAATATGTTAGAAGTCCTAATATGAAGGATTTTAAAGTAGATATTATTGGGAGAAATAGAATCATTACGCTTCTTTTCCTTATATATCATCACGGCAACTTCCATGGGAATATATTCATATTCATTCTTCTTATTAGGGAACTTATAATTCTAACTAATTGTTTTATATATTATTACTATTAAAAGTAAGAGGTTTTGTACTTAATTAAATACTTATTTTAATTGTTAAATATAGTTTTTAAATATTACAGAAATTGATAAGAGAATAATATATTGTTCGGTAGGAGAAAAGTTTGTAAATAATTTTTTATAAGAAAAAAGTTTGTTCATGAATATCCTCGATCATTATTCAATATATTCATCTTAAATTATATTCTAATTTATAATTTTATCATTTTGATTTCACAAAGTTATCGTACTTTCTTTTCAATTTCAGTAAAAACACATAGCCTTTGAAGATTTACTACTTGTTGTTGTCTTGTGTTTCGATTTTCTGATTGCATTACTTTTTGCTAGGTTTGTATTATTTGCTTTGGTTGTCAGATCAGTTTGTTTGTTATTGGCCCTCCCCTCTCCCCTTCCTAAGCCGAGGGTCTTCCGGAAATAGACTCTCTGTCTTTTAAAGGCAGGGGGTAAGGTCTGCGCTCTACCCTCCCCAGACCCCACTTGTGGGAATACACTCGGTATGTTGTTGTTGTTATTCTCACGTTCATTTGAGAAGACACAAACATGGTATAGACTAAATATATATTTTGATTTAATATACAACTACATTTTCTATTTAGTCATTAAAAGACACGGCTCTATTGAATAGACTATGTTAATATTCGTTATTTTATTGAGATAAAATATACGCGCAACGTGCGTATCCTGAGACTAGTTCCATCAAAATGTATGTGTTTTATTGAACATCAGATCACACTCCATAGAATTAGCATCTATATCTTTTTGCTTTCTTCTTTTTCGAATATTGCTTTCATTTCTTTTCATTTGTTCATTTCACTTTCAGACAAAATATGCAGAAGCAAGTAGTGGATTGTCTGCTATCGGGACATCCAACCTATTTTACATTGTCGAACAACATAAAAAATAATAAAGAGAAGAAAAATGTGAAGAATAGCATTAGAAAATGTCAAGGATATCATCAATCGTGTTGTTACAAAGAGGGCACAAGCCTCTATTCAACCAAAGCTTTCTTGAACAAATCCTACAATAAGTATGTCCGCATGGAATAAAAGCTGCGCCTTTATTCCTCTCCATGCATACGCAACACACCGCATCAATGCCGGCCCCTTCTTTACTATGTCGCGTGTTATTGTTCATCTCATCTTTATCGTCAATTTCCTCGAATAATCTCATCAACGTCTTGAATTGCGTCGTGGGAGTCACGCTCCCTATTCGTTCCGCAGCCAACACCATCGCCAAATTCAGCCGTCCCTCGATCATGGGCTCTTCTTCACCGTAGAATTGGGCCTCTTCATCTCCATAAATTTGGGCTTCCTCGTCTTCTTCTTCTTCCACGTCTGATACTCTCATATTCCAAGAAGGCCCACAACAGGCTAGCCCAGTGAATCCTAGCCGTTTCTTCAAGATCTTCCACAACGTCTTCGGCCTATCTTCACCGTTCATATTTATTCTCGTCGAATCCTGGACCCTCTCTTTGTTCTCCAAAGGTTTGCTTATTCCGTTATGTTGATATTATATTTTTTTGGGCTTGGAACCCAAAATTTAATAGGAAAAAAAAAAAAGGAGAAAGACAAAATGAAAATTGAAAATAAGACTAAATTTAGAAAAAGCTCACCAACAAAAATATTAATCAATTACACCTCAATTCCAAATTAATTGGTTTTAATCTTTTGATCGTTTAATTATCCCTCTTTTTGTGGGAAAAACTGGAAACCAAAATTAAGATAAAGTTTTGAAGAGAAGGGCATTACCTATGTGAATGACAAAAATTTTATGTATATGGAAGAAAATAGCATGGGGAAATGATGAAAATTTGATGGTTTTCTATTTCTCCACAGAGAATACAAAAAGGATTTCTTCTTCTCTTCTTGTTTTCCTTCTCTGTGTGAGCAGGAGGAGGAGAAAGAGATTGATGAAGAAGAGGAAAATGGAGGAACAAAGAGAAGGTTATATATGTATGATTATGAAGAGGTTGAAGAATTAAGTTTGAAAAAAAAAAAAAAGAGATTTTGGAAAATAAAAATGGGAAGATTTTGTGGTTGGTAAAGAGGGGTTACAGCTCATGCATGCATGGACTGAAAAATGAGAATTTTGGCAAAGGTTTCACCATTAGAATAAGCTAAAGGGGCATGTGGTGAGTGGTTTAATGGATTTTACGATACATAAAACACAAATATTGAACTTGTGAAGAATTATTTTTTTTGTTTCTGATATTTGACATAATTAACATGTGATAGAGAAAAACAACAACAATCATATTTCAGAATAATTAGAGCATCTTTACAGTAAAAGGGTAATATAACTAGATAAAAAGTAAAAGCTAATGTGAAATTAATGCTCCACAAAACATAATATGAGTTAGTAGCACATATGAAAAGGTGAATATTTCATTCGATCCTTTCTTTTTAAAACAAAGAAAATACCCTTTTTGACCAAAAAAATTGCTTCGCTCCCTCAAAACAGTGTAGAAAATAATAAGAGAAGGAATAAATAACCGCAAGACATTAACAGCAGGAAAATACAAATACAAAGTCGAATGAATGTCATTGGTTCAATGTAAATTAAACCTAACCTTTCATGACATTTGGACCTAAGTTTCTAATTATTCGGCAAGAAAAATAACTATTAATTGTCTGATGACTTCAATTGCCATTCTGTCAATGATTGTTCTTGATTGACGGACTGACCGTTCGTAAAAATATAATTGTCTTTATCCTATTAAAAATTTAACGAAAAAGACTAAATATTCATCGCTTCGTAACTCGTCTCAAAATGAAGTTCGTAGTCATGATATGAATAAAAGATTATATATAAAAAAAAATATTACATGAAAGTCATACTTTACTTTTTTTCATAATTTTTTATAAAATATTTTAAGACGCAAAAAATAAAGGTTGAAGTTCATTGCTTTATATATGAATTCGAAAAGTAAATGATTTTTGGGAGAGATTGCATCTATTAGAAAGGAAGTAAAAATTAGCATATATTTTCTCATAAGTAAAATAAAAAATCAATAAGTCGACTTTATAAGGATTTAATCATATTTTCTACAATTATATGAGTGTTGTTGAGTTATAGTCAACTATTCGCAATCATCTTTCTTAATCCGTATGTGGAACTAGCTATGCGGTTGAGCAAAACTACTTTGATCTCTAAGGTAAAGGGACCAGCAAAATAGCGACCAAGCCTGTTTGGACGCTTTTTGGTCACTTTTTGACCTGTAAGCGACCAACTTTGGTCGCTTTTTGTGGTCACTTTTTTTCGTATTTCTAGTAGTGAAATTATAAAGTTATAAATCAAACAAATAGCCAAATAAACGAAAATATCAGATGACAACTGTTGAATTATCTTATGTCAAGTTGTTGCATCTAAATAATAAGCTCAAGCATTAAAGTGTCATATATATTGTGGAGTTGAAACTCTATATCTTAGTGGTCCAAAGTGCAATTACAATCATTGTTCTCTAATTCTAATCCTTGCTAAAATTAATTGGTGAAAGCTAAATTAAACTTTTTTACTGCTTGGATTAGGCTGGATTATATAGTTAATACTAGTATGACTTCTAAAGAGTAAGTGATCATGTATATATTTATAGTGGAAGAATTTTCCTTTGTGGTTTTGATTTGAGTGCGAACTAAAGCTGTAAAAAGGATATCAAAGAAGCCTGTGATGATTATGTTAAAGTTGTACAACATCAGTAACCATTTAGTATTGACTAAGTCTGTAGTATAGCTAGTTTTTAGCTTCAAGTTGTTATTTTGTTTTTTTTTTCTTGCAGATATTTTTCCTAGTTTCTAGAGTTCAGATATCTTTTCCTAAAGTTTAGGAGAGTTTGTTTAGTGGGATAACATGTTCAAGCTAATTTGTAAGCCTATATAAGGCCATCAGTGAATTGAATAAACTATCCAACTATTTTCTTCCACAAAAATTTCAATTCTACTTCCAGTTATTCTTTCTAATATTGAGCTTGCAATTCTATTTTGATTCTTCAGATTATGGTTGGATTTCATTTCTATAAAAGAGAAATGAACATCTCTCATTAAATTTCTTAACCAAATACCTAATTTGTCATGATGAAAGCCTCAATTTTTTCAAACAAAATTGTAATCATCTAACCATGAGGGTCCCCAAGGGCCCTGCAATTTCTCTAAGTCCACCACTAGGCAGGTCTAATTACTATTCAAAATTTTCATTTTCCCGACAGATTAGAATAGTTGCAAGATCATTGAAATGATTTGAATTTGTGCAACTATAATTGGTATGGCCAAGGTCATTCTTCTGAAAAATGACTTGTTTTTTTTTAAATGTTTTTCGAAAAATATATATACTGAAGATTGATAAATTTAATATTAGCATATATAATAGTGTTTTGATAAAAAGATATTGAGTACTAAAGACTGATGTCGAAGCAGTTAAAGCAGTGAGTGATATAAAGTTAAGAATTATGATAATTGTGAAGGAAAATAATTTCTACCCAAATGTGAAAAAAGTATTTTCCTTTTCATAAAATAAATTATATTTTTGTGTTCGATTGTCAAAAATTATTTTCTTTCACATCAAACACAACCACATCTTTCTCCACTTCACTTCGAAAAGCTTAACCACAGTTCCTTTCAATACCTTTTGTCTTTCTTTTTTTGGTTAATAGACTAATCATTTATCATAGTACTAGCCTATTAGTAAAATTGTATAACTTCCAAATAGAATATAGTTCCAAAATTTTGAGTATTTAATGTTTCAATTGTTATTTTGAGAAACATTTCAGCACCGCTACAAGAAAAAAACTGCAAGTGTTTCCTTTCTTCTTTTTTCTTTCTTTTTTCTTTTTTTCAATTCAATTTGACTTCTTGTGAACTTCTTTTGGTTAACATTTATTATCAGTGATATCAGTTCATGACTTATTGTTCTGGACTAGAAACATATGGGAAATCCGATATATATCTTGATTTTCTAGCAATTTAACTTTCGTGTTTGTTTCTTTGTGAATGATTTCTATGAGGAAGGATTCCACATACTTTTAAACTTTTGCTGCTTTGCTCATTTGGACAGATAACCATTTCATTCTCTCCTCCTTAATCAGCAGAGTTTGATTCTCATTTGTCCTTCCCGTGCTCCTTTACACAGCTACATTTTTTGTTCATTTTTTTGCAATGGGAAAAACTGAAACTTGTAAGACTATTATCCTGTGGTTTCTAACTACTTAAATATTAATTTCTGAACAATTTCAATAGTTGTATGCTTGATCCATCTCTGCAACTGTCATATTGACTGTCCAAAACGCCAATAGGACAACCATATTAATTTTATCCCTCAACCAAAATCAAGTTGCATACGGAGAAACATGTTAAGTGGTAAAGAGAAAAGAGTGAAGATATTTAGAACTACAGTGGCTCCAGAGAAGCAAAAAAAATACTCATAACAAACTGCAAAGCCAAGATTTTCCAATCCTCTTCCAGATTACACATACGAGAAATCAGAAAGAATTATATCAGACCAAAAGAGAGGATAATGCAGTGCTTACAAAACCATCTGGCTAGCTTACCTATCAACTTTATAACTTTCTCAATATATTCAATGATATATAAAAGAACTAACGAGCACCCTTAAGTGAAATATTAGAAGGAAAACAATGTTCCCAAATTGCTTTTTCCCTAGCAGATTGAGAAAATTAGATGTTCTACAACAATAAATCTCAACTTTCTTCCCCTACATATATAAATGCAGTCCTTCCTAACAGTATTTGTTAAGCCATTAGTTGTGGAAGCACCCAAACAAAATGAGCGTCCGCGGGTTCGAGAAAGGTTGTTAGAGTCTTCGTATATACGCCTTTCATAAATCAATGGTGAACATTATTCATGGATGCCCGTGTAAGTGATTCGTTGCAGGCTGATCTTCAAGGCAACAGTCTCTCTCTCCCTTTTTCCACACAACACCCAAAAATGAAATAATAGAATCTCCCATACCAATTGAGAGGAGAAAATAAAAGAAATAAATGAGGCCGCCTTCAAGTACTGAAGGGAGACCACCCGCTCCAATAAGAAAAGCACCCATGAGTGACTTCAAAAATGTACAATAGCTCTGGATGTCTCTAGGTGTATTCTTCACCATTCCAAATCTATAGTGGAGATGCTACATTCAACCAAAGATGGGGCGAGGTCAAAGGATCACGGATGATGAATGCGAACAATATTGCACTGAGAAAATGTAACAGCTCCAACCAACAGTGCACTGCACATGTAACTCTAGCTCAATGAATATAAAAGAGAGAGAATCCCGGTATTCTAGAAATCAACTGTAAGTAAAAACCAACGGTGAAGCACAACTTCGAGCCAAGAAGAAACTAAAATACCTAGAACCACGCCAAGCATATCAAAAATGTCACTGATAAAAGAATCATAAGCAAGACTAGCCATAATTAGTAAAAGGAAATTATACTCAATTTCCCAAGGGAAAGGCCGGTTTACAGCACATTATGTCAATGAAACAATATGTAGTTTTTATTATAGCACTAGGGCTCTGGAAGCCAAGAAGCTTTAACACAAGGATATTAAGCAATATGTCAGAACGGAACACTGATGGTTTTCCTTCTTGGGAATTCTAATCAGTTCTTGTAGAAGAAAGAAAGCAGGAATATCCTTTCTTCTTCCTTCCTTCAAACTTAACCCTTGGCATTTGCAATAATACATGTTTGATGGATATTTGGATTTAGTGGCAGGGCTACTCTCAACAGAAGACTAACCACTTATGCAGGAAAGGGTATTTACGAGTGTTTCCAAGATTAACTTACAAATTTTTTTATGATGAAAGGACAACTTCACCATTGTAAGCATGAGCTTGACCCACCTGAAATACAGCAATAAAAAGCTCTTAGTTAGTTTTGACATCGGATGAAAGAGTTATGTTCAAACCAGAATGTCGCTCCAGAAAACAAAAACTATCGAAGTCTAACCTTAAATAAAGATATATCCATCAAAATGCTTGAGCAACAGTTATTAATTCACCATAGCCCTATTAGACCACATGTCGCAAATGGTATGTTAGCAACAAAAAGCATAAGGAAAACAAACTAAGGTTGAAGACCACATTTAAATTTACAATTGAATAAAAATAGCCATAGCATTCTACATTGCTTTCTTACATCATCTTAGTCAGCAGGTGAATTACTACATAAATGTATATCAGACACCATTGACTCAGTGATTCTAGAATATAGAGAAGTGAAGTTATAACATGAATGAGACTATTCCATAGACAAATAGTCACAAGACCCTTAACCAAACAAATCCTTTTAAAAGTTTCATTAGCAATTACCTTGATGAGCTACTTGTATCCTACTTCTAACATTAGATGGCGATAGCTGCGCCCCCGGATGACTCGCTGCCAAAGATGCTGGAGTGAATTCTTCAAGTTCAGTTCCATTCGCTGTTGAACAAGCCTGTATTGAAATGAAAAGAGTAAACATACGGGAGCTTCTAAGTTTTTCTAAAGCCAGGCTGAATGTAAGTACAAATCTTACCATCTAACGAGGCATCTCTGAATACCCCGAGAAACAGGACGAATGAATGATGGATCCCGTTGTGAATACAGCAGACCGACCTAAAAAGAGTAATCATAGCATTTAGATAGTGTAATAGGCAGAGCGTCAATATTTTGATTCTTTTGATATCTTTTCTTTCCCCTTTGGATAGCTATTGGACAGGGTTTTGTTACATCTTTTTGCCAAACAGTGCCTTTACAAATTATAGCAAAATTATTGTGCAGCAAATATTCATAGCAACCGCAGGGCCAGTCTGTTCTTAATAGGGGAAAGCCAGTACGGTGAAAAAAAAAACAGAATCAGGACAAAAATGAAAAGCACAGATCCTGATGAAAAGGTTGAATTGACTTATACATAGTACCTCTATTAATGCAATAGCAGAGGGATCATCAAAGATTTCAAGACTACAATCAGCTAGATAGTTTACCTGCAAATTGGAGCAAAATAAAAAAGCAAGGAAAAACGAATAACTATGTTTTGCTTCATCAAAAAAAAAAGAGTAGGTATCTATGATGCTAATGACTCTAAAAACAGTAATCATATTTTATCTACAAAATTTAGGAGGCAACTTTTGGAATGTCTTCTTTCCCAATCACAAAAGCACAAATACATGGCATCAACTTTTGTTTTCCATTTTATCCTTTTACACAGCAATTTACCTAATAAAAAACCAGTGTAAGGCCATTGATCACATAACGCATTACATAAGGAGACGCGTGGACCATCACAAAGAGAATGATTCATACTCCTATATTTTGCTGTTATATATGCAAATTCATACTTTCCACAGGTTTTGATAAGTTAGACTAGTAAGCATCGCAAAGAGGCATCATATGATTTCTAAGTGAAAACATAAAACAAGAGTACAACAAACACAATGTGATCCCACAAGTGGGGTCTGGGAGGGTAATGTGTACGCAGACCTTACCCCTACCTTGAGAAGGTAGAGAGGTTGTTTCTGATAGGCCCTCGGCTCAAGGAAAAATATAAAACAACAAGAGTAGCATGCAAATAATAGATCCACGGTACTTGCACAAATGGAAAGAAATGAAGCTCTTTAAATTAAATAATTTAGTGCAATGCTCGTATGATATTAGACCGTTACAGCTAGCACCTGCTTATATGCTTATAAAATAGAACAAGATGAATGATACCCCAAATTCTGCTTTCACGAGAGACTGAACAAAGTCCATAAGTTGAAGTTTAGCCCACTGACGACACAATACAGGATCATTAGAAGATGGAGGGTGTCTCCAGGGAGCACCAAAACATAGCTTGTCCTTCAAAATTCTTCCACTTCGTGCATCAACAGCAAACTTCTGTAGAAGTGACAATGCTCTATCCATGGCAGGATTAACTACTGTAACCTACAGTACAGATAAGAATAGCAGATGAGGGCTTGGACTTCATTGAGTATTTTAAATATTTGGCAGTTCTAGTATGCTGCACTTTCAGAATGAAAAATTGAACATTGAACAAATTTAAGAAGTCTGCTCGATTTCATTGCAGTGCTTACACACCTAATGATGACTTGGTTATTCTCTTAATTAGTTATGAGCCCCAATCCAGAGCGTTTCTGCGTTTATTTTTCTGTCTATTGTTTTAATTCTATTAAAAGTCCTAATCCACGCGCTCTTCCATAAAGCACCCAAACTAGAGAAACTTCCTCAACTACTCAGATGCAAATTGTCAAAACTCCGTGAAACTTTCTTCTTCAGGATAGTCTCTCTATAATGTATGAGATTGCATTTTGGAACAAACAAGTCAAGATGCAAGGCACAAGTCTCTCTAGGTTATGCAATATATAACTCTTGGACATTAAACCATACAACAACAACAACAACAAACCTAGTGTAATCCCACAAGTGGGGTCTTGGAGAGTAGTGTATATGCAGACCTTACCCCTACCTTGTGAAGGCAGAGAGCTTGGGCATTTAACCATATGAAAAAGAAAACATTTGACTTGGCAGAGATAAGAGAAGATCAACCAAATTTCTTGACATAATATACTTACTCATTCATATCAATTCTCTTCGCAGGTATTTTGCCTATTCCTAGTTGTAGAGTTGCGTATACTATGTAATGGGAGAGGATACTAACAGCAATGTGCCAACAAGCTTATTATTACCGTAGGTCCAAAAAGTAGAGACTCAATAGCTTGCATGAAAGCTAACTTTTGACCTTGTACATGAATACAATATGGAAAACAAAATAAGACTTGCATAGTGACTCATGTGCAAGCTCAAACAGTTACAAAGTACGACGCACCTACAGTCAGAGATGGAGCCAGGATTTTAAGTGTATGGGTTCTGAATTTAAGACAGGACCGCGCTCAAGCTAATATACAAAAATTATAATACTAAGAAACGAGTACCAATATTTAATACATATTTAAAAAGTAACAACCACTTAACACAATATATGAATCTAAACAATATCGTTATAATTGCACTTGGCGACTCGTCATGTTTTGAAAACAGTAAATGATTGCATCATTATGTACATTTTTTAGTTTCAAATATGTTATTCTCTGTATAACAAACTAAACAATCATTCAAAAAGTTATCACCAACACAAAACTTCATTGAAGTAAAAGTTTTCTACCATTGCAGTAGCCAAAGATAATAATCAAACTTAAACCAATAAACAAGTCTCTATATCTTGTGAATATTTGTTTTAAAAGTTCATTGCATAATGAATACTAGATACATGGAAAAGCTATTTGCTTTCCTTTTTACTTTCTGCTTATATATGAAGAAGGTTACCGGATGACGCAAAGTTCCCTCACCGGCTTAACAGCCACATCCTTTTCTGGCCTAAATAATTATTGCTATAATAAATGAATTTTTTAATATCATACGCTGAGAAAAAATTAAGAGGTGGGTCTAAAATTTTAGGGGAAGCACCACAATACAAATATAAAAAGCCAAAATGAAAGATTCAACTTTTGGAATTAAAAATTTAAAATCAAAGTAACATTTACTTAAAAATCAAAAGATAAAAGAAAGGCAAACAAATAAAAGAAGAAAAGAAGATGGAATAGCATGGATGGACCTTGAAGAAAAACATGACCGGTTGGGACTTTTGATTTTAAACAATGACAACAGCATTCTAAAACAGTAACTCTTTCACTCACTTTTCTTTTGATTTTAACTTGGAGAATAACCCTCTCCAATAAGTGAAGGGACAGTTGGGGCTGTTTTGGAGCTTTTGTCTTTTTCTTTGTCTTAGTAACAAGTTTGTGGTTTTTTTTTTCCAAAAAAGAAAAGGAAACGTTGTTAAAAAGAAATAAAGTTGCGATGCTTCTCGGGAGAATCGAACACGCGTGGATTGCCTCCAAATCCAGGACCCTTACCACTGAACCCAGAACCTTTTTCCTACTGGGTTAGCTGTTGTATATTTATATGCATTCAGTAAATTTTTCAATGCAAATACAGGGTCCGGAGAAAAGTTACTGGGTTCGCCCACACTCACTATTGTAGCTCCGTCCCTGCCCACAGCTATAAGCAAGAGAAACTGAAGCATGCCTTTGCTTTCTAAAATGAACTCAAAAGGCGCATCCTGATCAAAACCAATAGGTTTAAGATAATTCCGAGATTCAAAGGCGGGGTGCTGGAACCATTCACGAGTTTCAGGAGAGAGGAGAATTCGAAAAAACCTCAATGCATCTTTGATTGTCATTATTCCAAAATGGAAGGATGCAATGAGCACCAGGGATTACACACCTATTAATCTAGTGGGCATCATCTATAAGATTATATCTAAGGTGCTTTCCAATAAACTTAAGAAGGTTTAGAACAAGATTATGTCTACTTCGCAAAATGCTTGTACGGAAGGTAGACATATACTGAATGCAACATTGTTGCAAATGAAGTGGTAGATTCTAGAAGAAAGCAAGGAGTATCAGATTCTTTGTGCAAATTGATCTTGAGAAGCCCTATGACCATGTGAACTGTGAGTTTCTGGATCTTATTATGTTGCAAATGGGCTTCGGAGTCAAGTGGAGAATGTGGATCAAATTCTGCATTTTTACAGTGAGATAGTCGATTCTTGTGAGGCAGATCGAGAGGCTTGAGACAGGGTGACTCGTCATCTCCTATGCTTTTCATTTTACTTATGGAGGCTTTGAGTAGGATGATGGATAGAGCAGTGACGGACGAATATCTTAGACGTATCAATGCAGCATTTGGTGACATGTTATCGTGCAGACTTAGCATTTATTGTTCGCGGACAACACTTGGTATTTTGTGATGCTAATAAGACTCAGTTGGAATACTCAGGACGTGAGTTAACATGGTTTCAGGCGGTGTCGGGCCTTAAGATCAATCTGAGTAGTGCGAGATCATACCAGTTGAAGAAGTGGAGGATATTGAGACTCTAACTCAGGTTTTGAATTGCAAAGTTGGGGCTCTCCCCACTTCCTACCTTGGTTTGCCACTAGGTGCTTCAAATAAAGATCAAGCTGCATAGAATCCGAAAGTTTAAAGAGTTGAAAGGCCTTCAGGTTGGTAGAAAATATATTGTTCCAAAGGAGGAAACTAAGTGCTTCTTAAGAGCACATTGCTGAGCATTCCCACATATTTCATGTCTTTGTTTCAGGCTCTGATCAGTTGGAAAGACTTCCAAAGGAACTTTCTACGGGATTCAACAGATGGAGCAATGAAGTTTCACTTGGTGCAGTGGGAGACTGTAACTTGGTGCAGTGGGAGATTGTTACGTCTCCCAAATGCTGGGGTGAGCTTGGTGTTAAAAATTAGAGGCTTTTCAATAAGGCCAACGATTGTGTAGATTTCGGAGAGAGGAACATGCTTTGTGGAGAAAGGTGATAGCGGAAAAGTACGGGGTCTTGAAAGGGCTTGGAGGACTAAAAAATATTACTATGCTTATGGATGCAGATTGTGGAGGAATATCCTGAAAGGATGGGAGGATTCGATTTTGTCTTTCAGGGTAGGGGGTGAAAGGAGGGTAAATTTTGAGGGCACAAGTGGGACAATACCTTGTGACTTGCATTCCCAAACATTTTCAGAACCGAAAGGAGATGACAGTCCAACTAGTCAGAAAGATACAAGATGGAGAATTTTTTTGGGATTTGAGGTTTACAAGGAACTTTTGGGATGGGGAAGTAACAATATTTCAAAACCTAGTTGAGTTGCTTCACAAACAACGAGTGCTATAGGATAACCACGACGTACGGAGGTGGGGGCGGGAAACAACGGGGTATTTTCTGTTAAATCATTTTATGAGAAGCTTCTGGCTAGGGAGGTGGCTGCACTTCCACATAGATCAATTTGGATACCTAAGGTTCCGAGAAAGTTGTGCTTCTTCACCTGGCTAGCTACAAGTGGGGTGATACTAACAGCCGAAAATCTGAGAAAGTGGAAGGTTACTTACATCAGTTGGTGCTTTATATGTAAAGGCTTGGGTGAAGACGTTGACCATCTCCTCCTTCATTGTTGAGTAGCCTCGAGGTTATAGTGGAAAATTTTGTGTTGGTTCGGAATGAATTGGTGATGCCAGGCCCCATGAAGAGCTCATGTTCAGTTGGAATTGCAGTAGGTGGATGAGAAGACGCAGGGGTTGGAATGTTGCTCCATTTGCGCTTATGTGAGTTATAAGGAGAGAAAGAAATAGGAGAGCTTTTAAAAGAAATGAACTTTGTTCAATTAAGAAATAGCCTTTTATCCCTTGTTTCCTTTTGGTGCACCCATAAGGATCCTTTTGGTATAGAAGATTGGGTATCTTTTGTAGTAACCATATCTTTTTGTAGGTTTTTCTACTTTTTGATATACTTCTTGTATACGGGTGTTTTTGTATCCAAATATTTCAATAAAATTATTACTTTATCAAAAAGAAAAAAATCGAGATTTGGTTTTACTTTGGTGTTCTGATTTAAATTTATCTGCCTCACAAACTTCAGCTTGTATAATTTATAAGATAAAACCTCCACCACTGAAACAAGTTAAAACCAAATGTAATGGAAATTGTAACTTATTCTGGAACTTACTTGAAGATATGCCAAGTATGCATCCACGATATCCTCAAATTTACTGCTCTTCTCACTCATGACCCTAGATTCAAATAAATATGAGAGTGACTTAGGTTGAGATAATCATTTAGTATATGGCTCAAGCAGAAAACTGTTTATCGTAGAATACCACATATGTTAACAGAAAATGAGAATTGTTGACATATCGAACTCTTTTTTTAATATCTGAGAAACCCCTAAGGCTCGTGGTGCACGGTTCGAAACTCGGTGGGTAATGAGTCCGCTCCTCTACTCTTCTCTACTTAAATACTAGGCTTTTGTCTGCGCTATGGTTCAAACTCATGACGTGTGCATAATCCACACATCACAAGCTGCACTCTTACCACTAGACCAAAGCCTTGGAAACCAATTCAAAGAAAAAGTACTATGTAGCCCCACCAAGATATGATGACTGGTTTAGAGATCACACCGGAAATTAAAGATAAAGAGAGCACTTGCTTTCCTCTGGAAAAACATGCGATGTAAAGATTAAATGTTATATGACAATGATAGTCTACTTCCCCCCAAAACCCCCTTCTTTTTCTTTCCCAAAGGTCAAAGTAATAGGTAAATTGCAGCAGATCACATGCCATAAGAAGCTGTTTTGGAAGTTCATATATCTGTCCTTAGGCATATGACAACATACAACAACAACAATATACCCGGTATAGTCCTACAAGTGGGAAGGCATATGACAACATATTATCACAAAAATGACCAGTGCTCTTAGCTTCTCCTAGAAAAAATGGTTTATGCTAATATACCTATGAAACTGGTCAACCACATTCCCCTTCACTGTGGACTGTAGAGTGCATAACGGAATTCTATGTCCTTATAAGAAAAGCAACAAGATAAGCAGCTTAATTTATTGACTGGATTTCAGATTACATGACAACTGCAAGACCCTATTGTTGCAGATCAATTATAATACATGAACAAGCATCTATAAGTACTCACTTCTGGTAGTAATTACTTAGCTTGAGTGCATAAACCTCAAATAGATGTCTCGGATTCGGCCCTAGCACCTCAACAATCACATTCCACTGCAGAATAAGTATGATCAATATACCCAACAAGAAATCATCTTGATGACATAACTTAAGCTAAAAAGCATATTCTTATGATTGTATTTATCTGGTGTAAAGAAGGTCATACCTCTGACTGACTAAAATAGTCGTCAACCATATGCATTTTAGCTTCTGCAGGAGTCCACCCAAATGTCTGCATTTCTAATAAAGTGAGATGTACCATAGTTCACATAAAATAAGCTAGTTTTAGCTAGACCTGTAAGACAAACAGAAACCATGCATACACAAATTAAGTTGAAGAGTAAATTTAACTACTTCAGAGAAAGATGACTCAGGCATCACTTCAACAAAGAAACCTGTCATTTAATAAGGAATATGAAGAGGTAAAGCAAAGAAAATCATGCAAGAAGCACACAATTGAGAAAATCCTTTTATATTTATAGATTCCATCAAGACAAGGCAGGAAATAAAGGTTCAAGCTGGATAAAGTGCACCTTAACAAATTTGCAATTTACAAAAGCATAATATTGAAACAAGTGCACAAAAGGTTTAAATCCTTTTGTTTTCATGATAAGCTATAGGCAAAAGATTCGCACTCACTGAGAGATGGAGTAGCAAGTTTGAATAATTCTGATGTGCTTACCTCACGTGAGATGAAAATGTCCGGAAATCCAAAATCCATATAGGCACGATATGAGTAGTAGCTGCAATAATTTTCTTGTTAAGTGTTGAATCTCTAAATTGAATTAAAAGGAAATTAAAGATAGTTCCTCAGAGCATATAACAGTCACAAATTTGAAAATAACTACTGTAAGGCTGGTGAGATAGCTAGTGTAGCTTTATTCTGCAAAGGCAAGATAATTATATCACAAGTGTTATTACATGCTGTTACTTAAAAAAGAAAACGGGCTGTTATTGATGTGTCCTACACGGGCATCAATTTGTCAGACAAAATATAGTTATGAATCCTCTTATGCTACGGTTTATGCGTTAAGTTTCATTAATGATGCTACAATGAAGTTTTGCCACCAATCCATCCTATCTTTTAGACCTCTGAAGCTTACACAAAATTCACCTTTTCCATTCAAGGGATGTATGTCATGCAAATGCAGGGATGTAAATCATTCTCTTAGAACCTACTGAATGAAAAACTGCCTTATAGTTTAGCTTCCTAATTCATAAAACATATGAAGGATGCTTCCAGGTTCAAACATACATGGTATGTGCCAACGAGGATAAGTAGCACCTCAAACAGACTACCCCATGCCCAACACTACTCTACACTACGTGCACATTCAACCACAAACAACATACTATCACTTTTTCAGCATTCCTTTTATTGAGTAAGGAAAAGGAAAGGAAGTTGGAGTGCTGCACTTCTTTTTATCAGTATTGTGTGAGTACTAACTTGTAATTTCTGAACTAAGAGAGACAGCATACCAAATGTAATTTTGTACGAATTATGTGGGATTCTCGTTATAACATTGAGGCAAAATGCATGCATTCGAACCACATGATGCAACTAATCATTATAAAAAGGAAGTTTGACAACTAGGTCCATTGAGATGCATGATAAATGCAGGTCCTAGGCTAAAATAAAAGGTTAAGTTGCATTACCTATCAGATGTTACAAGAATAACTGGGAGACATCTCTCATTTGCACCCAAGGCTATCATTCTCCATATCAGACTATCGTGATACATGGACCCACAGACAGTAGAATCATCTTTCAGTATTGCATTCTTAAGGACTTCAATATTGTTTATCACCAGCTTCGGCTACTCATTTTGACATGTCCAAAAAAGAAAACATCAATATTATATAAAGCAAAAGACACAAGCTAAGTCAAAATGAAGACCATTAACTCCAGGTCATGTTTCAGAGACTTTTTACTGTGAGATCACAGGGTAAAGAACATGCTTACTAGACACATATCACTTTTAGCTCCCTACTACTACTTCTCTTAGCAGCTTTTTTCATGAATCCAATTTAGCTCCTGAAAATTTCATGAAAAACTAAGATCCAACTTCCAAGGGCGGAACTAGGTTCAAACAAGGGGTTCAATTGAATACCCGTCGCCGCAAAATTATACTGTGCAAATAGAGAAAAAAGTTAATTTTTTTGGTTATATATAGATGTTGAATCCCCTTGATACAAGGAAATGTTCTAGTGTAATGGCAAAGGCCATTCAGAAATTGCTTTAGGTCACAGGTTTAAATCATAGGTCTGAAGTTCTAGAATTTTCTTGAATCCCCTTACATGAAATCCTGGGCTCTGCCACTGCCAACTTCATTTGGATTACCTGAAAATAATCTATTTCAGCGGCAGATGAAAGGAGTTCTAATAACAAACAGGGCCAATCCGTGGCTGAATTGGCCAAAGACCTCGAAAATCCACCAGACTGATTCAAATGCTTGATCGCATTAGCTCTCCACTTTTGCTGCACACTTATAACCTCTTTAGCCAAATTCAAAGCCGCCATTGCTTCCTTATAATACGTCTCTTCCTCCAAACTCAACCCAGAGCTCTCTTGGGCATTTAATCGAACACTTGACGCAAACACTGCCCTTTCCCATAAATTCAACACCGAACTATTCCTAATAGAAACAGCCTTCCTGGAGTTAGAAACACTACCATTTAGGATCTGTTTAAGGGCTGTATTAAGTCCATGCCATTTACTCAAAACAGTGAAAATCTGGTGAGAGCTTATAGTTCCAAGCTTAATGCCCTTTTGGGCCATCGATTCGAGGCAACATTCGAGTTGAGTTGTAAGAGAGGGCAGTAAAGGAGGTGGGCAACTGGACCAAGAAGCCCAGGGAAATGATTGACCGTGAATTGGGTGATGATCTTTTACGGATTCAGCAAAGTCCACGTAGCCTGTTACATGAGGGCCACTGTTCCATTTACCCATAAGACCTGTAAAACACAATTGTATAAACACACAGAAAAAAAACGATGAGTAATTCATGTTTGTGTAAATTGATGATGCTTACGCTCGAGGATTAGAGTGGTTTTGCCGACGCCACGAGGGCCGTGAAGAATAAGGGGCTGAGGAACTCGGTGGTGTTGAGCGTGGTTGTTGAGGACGGTTTCCAGGAGTGGCCGTGGGATTATTTTCCATGGCTTTTTCACCATTTTTGCTGTACTCAAGTTGAGAATGTAATGAGAGTTTCTTCAGGGAGCAGAAGACTAGTAAAGTGTAAGCAGTGTTCTTCACAGACGACAGGGAAATTGGAAGTAAAATGACTTCACCCTGCTCCCCTTCGCGAGGAGAAACAAAAAAGAAGAAATTAATTAAGAAAAGTTGAAATTTCAATTTCCATAAAAGTATTATTTTAGTAGATTTTGTAACAATATCTATTTTTTTCAAAAATTTAGATATCCCAGTGTCAAAAATTTAGAGATCCAACAACTCTATAGAAATAGAAATTTATTAAATATATATAAATATTATTAGGTTCTACCTGTAAGTTTCAAATTCTTATATTGTCATTAATTTTAATAAGTATATATAAAGGCTACAATTAATTATTTTTATTCGAAAACGGAAGTTATTTTGCATGTTGATGGTACTCCGATTTAGCTCAATTAACACATTATGTTATGGTCAATCTATACAAAATTAACATATTTTGTGTTTTTGAAGTATTTGAGAAAATATATTTATATTTTTAATATATACGGTGAAAAAAGTTGATGTGGCAGTCCACATGGACTTTTTATATTTTTAGACCACATAAAATAATTAAAACTCAAACAAAATATAAAAAATCACTCATACACCTAACCCTGCCCGTTAAAGTAAAAACTCACCCGAAAGTAAATTATTTTCTATGTTCCTTGTCCTTGCTGAAAATACCATTTTAGATACATCAGTAGAAACTAGAAAATTAAGCATATCATAGGAAATGACATAAACCGTCCCTTATCTTTTAGAGTAGGTTTATGATAGTCCCTTAAATATGCACTTACCGTTTTTAGTCCTTTAAGTATTCATCACTTATCAATTTTAGTCTCCGTCTACTTTTAACCAAGCACCGTCAGTTTATTTTAACAGCTAGCTCACTTCGGCCTCACTTGACCTTCAAAACATTAAAAACTGATATGACTTGAGGAAGAGCTTGCACATACGGGAAGGGTACCTTAAGTTTTAGTAGTAGTATAGTAATAAAGGGTAGTTACGTTAGTTATAAGTCTGAGAAGTTACAGTTTGGTCCTTGTCTTTTGTTTCACTTAAGTCCACTAGTTATTTACTTTACAGTTTAGTCCTAATCTATGAAAGTATTTGTAAAAGCTGATGGTTGTACAGTGTTTCATTATGTTATGAAAGATATTCTTAGCTCATCTTCTTAGTTTCATTTCTGCAATGTTTCTGTTTTCCTTTCAAAAACCACATCAGTGGTATCAGAGCAATAGCACCTAAGATAGGTCTCTAAACACCTGTTGATGACCTCTGTATGGCCATCAGATTGAGGGCGGTAAGCAATAGAGGTGTTCAAGGTAACCCCTTGTATTGCAAATAGCTCTTGCCACAGTTTGCTAGTGAACACAGGGTCCATATCACTCACAATGTCAGCTGGCATAACATGCAATTTAAAAATGTGTTCCATGAATAATATAGCAATATTCAAAGCAGAGTAGGGGTGGGATAAGGCTATGAAGTGAGCATACTTAGTTAACCTATCAACAACCACCCAAATGACCTCTTTGCCTTTGGATTTGGGCAATCCTTCAATGAAGTCCATACTGATGCTACTCCAAGCCACTGATAGAATTGGTAACGGTTGCAATAACCCAGGGTAGCAGAGGGATCATACTTACTCTTCTGACAAATATCACACTTCTTAACATACTCCTCAACATCCCTTTTTAGTCCTTTCCAATAGAAGAGTGATGTGTGGTCTATCCCTGAATGTCCTCCACCTACAAAATTGTGCCACAAGTTAAGGATTTCATGCCTCAAAGTTGAATCACTCCCAATTACCAGCCTTCCCTTCTTCCTTAGTTGCTGATTAATGTAGGAATACCCATTTATTCCCTCCTTATGAACCAACAGTTGTTGGATTAAATCTGTCAACTCAGGATCAGCCTCTCAACTATCCTTGATAGTTTGCAACAAATCAGTCCTCACAGAAGACAAGGTCAGGGCTGCCATCTCAATTGCTGGAAGTCTAGATAGAGCATCAGTAGCCTTAGCGGTTATTAAGCGAATGTTATTTAGCAATCTCTATGCGTGCTGTTACCCGTCCCTTCTTAATGGTCCTAGAGGAAATTAGGACCTCTACCTATAGACAGTTCTAGACAGACCCCTAAGTTTTAAAGGAGAAAATACTAAGGCGACAAGCAAGAACACATAGGACTTTAGAAAATAAAAGCAGGAAGGAGCAAATAAGAGGCTCAGGTTTACCTCCATAGATAACGCATGTAAAGAGCACGACTCAAACACAAACAAGGGCAGTATTATTAAACAGGATCCTAAGACATGATGTCTAGGCGAGTATCAGAACACAAGAGACATACAGGTTTATTTTTAAAAAAACTTAGAAGCAGGGGCCTAATCATTTTGCCTACTAATTTTAAGCTTGTTAACCATTAAGCAGTACACACAAAGAGGCAGTTTCCAGTTTTATAAGAAATTTGATTACCTAAGGCTTGCCTAGGCGTGGGATAATGCACAATTGTTACCAGAACTATTAAAACAGGGTAGGAAATATTTTACCTAAAGCATGTTGTTCTAAGTTTTACAAGATATAGAATTATTACCAGTTTTACTTAAACATGATAATTAGACGTGAGACTGTTTTATATCATTTTTCATGCATCAGTAGTTTAACTAGGTGTGACTGAGCGAGTATGAACGAGATCCTAAACATGGTATCTAATATGCACATATAAGGTTCAGAATGGTTTATATGCAGAATTCCTAAAGCAGGATTTCTAAATGCACAGCATGTTACAACATGATTTCAAAATATGCATAAGTAACAGTTTATTTTAGTGTTGTCGTTTATCCTAGAAACAGGATTTCTAAGTGATAATAAGAATGTCAAAATGAGATGTTGAAAACAGTATACATGAAACCTAGGAGCATGGTATCTAATGCATGATATGCTTTGCATGTATTGGTCCTAAACATGAATTCTAATGCACATACAGAAAAAAATATAAACCTAAAGCATGTTTTCTACCCCTTTGATAACATGTATAGCTACCCTCCCCTTTTTCACTAGCCAGCCCCAATATTCGTTTACAATGAATATTACAAACCAACATTGAATGAATTACATTAATAGATAAAGAAAAATAAGAAGTTACACTATAGGGAGCCTGCAAGTAGGCCCAGATTTCGAAAACCTCAACTGCTCAGATTGTTTCATAGCCTTTCTCAATATCCGGGTGTGTCAGAGTTCCCTAAGGACCTCAAGGGATCCCCGGCAGTGCTCACACCCAGATTTCACAACCATATTTGAGTAAGTGCAGTGTGGAAGGGCCAGCTCTAATGCATCAGAGTTCAGAGGGATCTCATAGCGATCCCTAAGCAGTCACACAGTCTAGGGACAGAACTTAGGGATCTAAGAATAGAGTGAGAGTGCTTGACATAGTTTTGAAAAAAGTTTAAGTAGGAAAACAATTTGAAAAGAGACTTGAAAATAGTTTTGTAAAACAACATAGGAGTTATTCAATAAGACAGTTTTGAAAAGAGTAGGGCAATCAACAAACAACAGACCAACCTCAGAACAAGTTCAGCATCACACATAGAACAAAGAACCAAGATAGGTTTAGCACCACAAGGCTTCACACAGGGGTAAATGGGAATTGGGGACAGGTAAAGCACATAATGGTAAACACATAGCAGGCAGAAGTCTTCGGAACTGGTACAGATATGCTCAGAAACACTGATTAGACATAGTCACAGAATCAGCAATGCTTAAGGGGTTGAGTATAGGATCAACATAATCTAAAATCAATCCAAGAATTATACAAGATTAGGAGTGCAGACTACTTTACAAGGAGATTCATACCAGAAACCAGATAGAGCAAGATCACATGGAGACAGACTACATAGAGGGGGGTAACATGTTCATACTGATCCTAAGGAAGGGGAGTACATAACATGCTAATAATGTAAACATATCAACTACAAGTTTCACAACAAACCCATAAGTAAAAGCAGACTAGAAACAGGATGAATTGAAATAATAAAAGGACCATATTTTTTTTGGAACTTGAATTGAAATCAGAACATACCAGTAAAGAAGGTAGTAAACACAAAGTGAGGAGCAAGAGAGTAGAGTAATCAGCCTTGGCTTGCAGCCGGCTAACTTAGAACAATAGCAAGTAACCAGAGAAAAGAGAGCAGAAAAGTGTTTCTGTGTGAGAGAGAGTTTTTTTTTGAACCAATGTGTTCGTGTCTTTGTGCTAATGAAAGAGCAAGGTACTTATAGTTTGAAAACAAGTAGAAAATAAGGCAAGAATCATAGTTCAACAGTAATTATGGAACTATGTACTAATTAGAATCAAATCAGTATAAGTACTTACTTTAATTAAGGAGTTAAATTTAAACGGTAATAGGCAAATACTAAATAAGGAAGGAAATCACATAAGGCTGAATATAACAAATAAGGAAATATTTTCAGCATAGTACAAGTACACAACATGTAATAGAGACTATGTTCAGCAGATTTTAATCAAGGAAAATACTTAAGAATCAGTTGACAGCATGCTCGACCATAGATTAAGGTAATAAAATATCATAAAGGTTAAAATCAGTAGAGAATATCACAAGAAATTAGTGAAGGGTCAGTCACAGAGATTCAAAGATTCAAAAATAGCAAATAGTACTGATTTAGGAGAAATTGACACAAATTTATGAGAACAAGCGGAATTAATAGGCAAGAATCAGAAACCCTAATAAGCCAAATAGGGTAAAATCACACAAAATTAGGGATTCACATAGAGCATAGCATGAATTAATTGAATAAACATGACATAGGGGGAAGAAGTAAAAGTTAGAGACACTGATGAACAAAATAGGGTAAAACCACATAGAATCATAAGGCTCATGAGAAACAAGCACATATGCAGATTAAGCGAACATATTATCACAAAACAGACTCAGAATCCAGGATTAAAACCAAGAAACTTAGGGTTTTCAACATAATAACACAGATAAAAAGAGAAAACTCAAATAAACGTTTAAACATATTGAAAATCATAGATTAATACTAAAATCATAAGGAAAAACCATTTTGAAGAGGGGTTAAGAAACCCTGGTTTGAAGATGAAGAGTCGTTTTAGAAAATCGGAAAATCTTTAAGGAAAACAGCAAAATAACTCGGAATATACCCAGATCTATTACAGATCTAAGAAATCAAGAGATAATAGTTAGGGTTTCAGAGAGATAACCTAAATAGAAAGAGAATCGGCCTAGAAACCACAGGTTCTAGCCGGGGATGGCAGGATCTTACTCGGACAGGCCAAGTTTGGCCTGAGAATGACATGAAAAACCATGCGGGTGAGTTGAACCGCCTCTAATTCTTTTGAGGACCTCACGACAGCAGTAACCTGGCGTAGGAAGGAGCCATGGGGGCTGGGATGGTGGTGAGACCACCATAGTTACCGGCAAGTCGACGGCCGGTGAGAGCTTTAGGTTTTAGCAGAGAGAATTTGAGAGGTGAGGGGAGAGTGTAACGGCGGAGTGAAAGAGAGAAATGAGGGGGAAGGGGTGGGGGGGTAGACTCTAGGGTTCTCGTGTATCTACTCGTTGGGCGATACTATTATTGTGGAGCGTATATCGGTCATGTGTGGTGACTATTGGGGGTTTAGAGACCCGAGTGACCTTCTGTTGCTTTGCATGTTGGATTTTTCTGTAATATTGGGCTTGGCTGGTTATCTCCATGTCGTGCTATTTTGGACTGTCATGCTAAGATAGTGACGTTGGCCATGCCGGGTGTGCCACAGATTGAGTGGCGAGGTTCGACGGATTATGTTCCCAGTANAGCGTTAATTATAAAAATTAATTTCATGCGTAGAAAATAATTTTAAAATGTTTATTTAGTATTTAAAAAAATACACATGATTAATTTCTAGATTAAAATAGTACAAAATTATATGATTGGGCTATAATTGCAAAGTTATTGCAGTTATAGCCAAAAGGTGTCAATTTGGCTAATTATGAAATAATTTGGTCTTAATAGGACCAAAAATAGTACATTACATCAAGAAATGCTTTTGAAATCATTTGTGAGGTAATTTTGTAATTATTTCTTGGAAATAAGTGCTTGATAAATTAATAAAAATAAAGGAAAATTGTGGAAAAATATCAATTGCTAATCAATGCATGATTTTGAAGACATATATGCAATTTGAAAGAGTTTTTGGGAAAAATTGGGTATCAACAGCTGCCCCTCTTTACCCGGGAAGGATGAAAGAGTTTTCGAGTAAAGAAATGATGGCCAATTTTGACCGGGCGGGATATTTTTGAAAGACAGAGGCCAGACTCTGGTCTTCAAGTTGCCTACATATCCCTGGTTTTACAGGAATCAGGCCATGTGTAGTTCTGGGTTCATTGGCGGAATATACCGACGAAGTTATTGCAAGAACGGGCACGAGATGCGGAAGCGGCTATGGTGAGCGGTTAAGGTCCGAAACAGTTGAAGGAACTGGGGCGAGATCGCTCCTGCTGGGATGGCGGTTCCTTGCTGGTCACCTGCAGATAAAAAATGCTACGAACATGTACTTGTGAAAATTAAAACATGATGCAGATTCCCTTTTGGACCATGAAGGTTGTCTTTGGACGGTTAAAGATGACGTCCTCGGACCATGACGTCCTGGGCCATGAATTGTTTAGTGAGGGATTCGCAGGCCATGAAATGATATTCTCGGGCCATGACAAATGGTGCCTCCGAACCATGACGCCTTTGAATAATGATATGCAAATTTGAGGGATCCTCAGACCATGGCATGGTGTCTTCCGGCTATGAGGATGATGCCTTTTAGACTATGACGCCTTTGGATAGATTGGCGATATTTTAGCCCATAATATGCATAACATGATGTTAACAAGACAAGGCTTAGTCTTGTGAAATGGAGGGCATAGCTTAGCCCGATCGAAAAGCAAATAGGTAGTACTAGAAATAGAGCAATATTTGTGCGAAAAGGGGCGGTGCTTAGTCCCATGCAGACGTGGAGGCAGAGATTAGCCTCATGCAAATAGGGCGGCAGGGATTAGCCTTATGCAAATAGGGAGGAAGGGATTAGCCTCATGCAGATATGGAGGCAATGATTAGCCTCATGCAAATAGGGAGGCAAGGATTAGCCTCGTGCAGATATGGAGGCAAGGATTAGCCTCATGCAGATATGGAGGCAAGGATTAGCCTCGTGCAAACAGGGAGGCAAGGATTCGCCTCGTGCAATTATGGAGGCAGGGATTAGCCTCATGCAAATAGGGAGGCAAGGATTAGCCTTATGTAAGTAGGGAGGCAAGGATTAGCCTCATGCAAGTAGGGAGGCAAGGATTAGCCTCGTGCAAACAGGGAGGCAAGGATTAGCCTCATGCAAGTATGGAGGCAGGGATTAGCCTCATGCAGATATGGAGGCAGGGATTAGCCTCATGCAAACAGTGAGGCAAGGATTAGCCTCATGCAAACAGGGAGGCAGGGATTAGCCTCATGCAAATAGGGAGGCAAGGATTAGCCTCATGCAAGTAGGGAGGCAAGGATTAGCCTCATGCAAGTAGGGAGGCAGGGAATAGCCTCATGCAAATAGGGAGGCAGGGATTAGCCTCATGCAGATATGGAGACAGGGATTAGCCTCATGCAGATATGGAGGCAAGGATTAGCCTCGTGCAAGTGTGAAGACAAGGATTATCCTCATGCAAATAGCGAGTAGCAAATAAGAGTAGCATATGTCTTAGCTGGAGATATATTCAGTGTCTGATGGCCTGATTGATAGTAATCTTGCTACATGCATATATCTGCGGATGTTACCGTTGCGTCTGATGTGCCCGCACTCAAAGAAAAATTGTAAGTTTTGTGGGGGGAGGTTGGTTCGTGCTTCTATCCGCTGGTCTTGCTTTGCTCCATTCTGGGGCCCTTTTGAGTTTCATGGGTAACTTGACTGTTACGGAAATAGAGTTTTCGAAATATGCAATTATAGAAAAATAGAGTTATTTAGAAACATATTGAAATATCAAGTAATTTAGATGAACTAGTGACTGTAACACATCTCAAAGGCATTGCAGCTCTCTTATATTGGAATTTTGAGGGCCCCCCTCAAAATTCTGCCCCAGTTTGGTAGATGATCTTTTGATCGTTTGCAGATAATAGACCTTGTTGAACCCTCTACGGAATTTTGAGAATCCTTCTCAAAATTCTGCCCCAGTTTCTTAGCTGATTTCTGACCGTCTGACACATATTGGCATCGGCTGGACTTGCTCCGGAATTTTGAGGGTCCTCCTCAAAATTCTGCCCCAGTTTCTGATCCTGGGGGAAATGGAAATTTTATTATGATATGATCGAACCCATAAGGCTGCCTACATATCCCCTCTTAAACGGGAATCAGGTTAAGCGTAGTTCAATTACATTAGATGAGGAAATGTAACTAATCTAAGCACAGTATCTCTTGACTGCATCTGAATTGATTGGTTTCGGCCAGATTTCTCCATCCATTTCTGCAAGTATGAGTGCTCCTCCTGTCAGTACCCTGTGAACCATGTACGAACCTTGCCAGTTGGGAGAGAATTTTCCTTTGGCTTCATCTTGATGCGGAAAGATCTTCTTTAGCACCAACTGTCCTGGTGCAAATTGGCTTGGTTTGACTCTTTTGTTGAAAGCCCTGGACATTCTGTTCTGATAAAGTTGACCGTGACATACTGCATTCATCCTTTTTCCATCTATAAGGGCCAACTGTTCGTAGCGACTCCTAATCCATTCTGCATCGCTGAGTTCAGCTTCCTGTATGATTCTTAAAGAAGGAATCTCTACCTCGGCTAGGATGACAACTTCGGTACCGTAAACAAGCATGTAGGGAGTTGCCCCGATTGATGTGCGAACTGTAGTGCGGTATCCCAATAAAGCGAAAGGTAGCTTCTCGTGCCATTGTTTGTGGTTTCCTACCATCTTCCTTAGTATCTTCTTGATGTTTTTGTTGGCGGCTTCTACAGCTCCATTCATCTGAGGTCTGTAGGCTGTGGAATTCTTGTGCTTGAGTTTGAAAGTTTCACACATAGCTTTCATCAGGTCACTGTTGAGGTTGGCATCATTATCAGTAACAATAGAATCAGGAACTCCGAATCGGCAAACAACACGGTCTTTGACAAAGTCTGCGACGACTTTCTTGGTTACAGCTTTGTAAGACGCAACCTCTACCCATTTTGTGAAGTAATCAATTGCTACCAGAATAAACCTATGTCCGTTAGAAGCAGTGGGCTCAATCGGACCAATAACATCCATTCCCCAAGCGGCGAACGGCTAGGGTGAGCTTGTTGCATTGTGCTCATTTGGCGGTACTTTTATCATATCGGCGTCCACTTGACATTGGTAGCATTTGCGGACATATTGGACACAATCGGTCTCCATGGTCATCCAAAAGTAACCGGCCCTGAGTATCTTCTTAGCCAAGACGAAACCATTCATGTGCGGGCCACAGGTCCCAGCATGTACCTCCTCGAGTAGCTTAGAAGCTTCATTTGCATCGACACATCTTAGCAATCCTAAATCAAGAGTTCTTCTGTACAAATTTCCTCCGTTGTGGAAGAAGTGATTGGATAATCTTCGAAGTGTGTGCTTCTGAGTGTGATTTGCATGCTCTGGATATTCTCCCTTTGACAAATACTCCTTGATGTCATGGAACCAAGGCTTTCCATCTGTTTCTTCTTCAACATGAGCGCAATATACTCGTTGATTATGGATCCCTATAGGAATGGGTTCAATATAACTCTTGTTTGGATGTTGTACCATAGATGACAAGGTGGACAATGCGTCGGCAAACTCATTCTGAATTCTGGGTACATGCTAAAACTCTATCTTGGTGAACCTCTTTCTCAGTTCCTGCACGTGGTACATATATGGTAATATCTTGGAATTTTTGGTGGCCCATTCTCCTTGTACCTGGTGCACAAGCAAATCTGAATCACCAATCACTAGCAGCTCCTGAATGTTCATGTCGATTGCCATGTTGAGTCCTAATATGCAGGCTTCATACTCTGCCATGTTGTTAGTGTAGGAAAATCTGAGTTTAGCAGATACCGGATAATGTTGACCTGTTTCTGATACCAAATCTGCTCCAATGCCCACTCCTTTAAAATTTGCAGCTCCGTCGAAAAACATCCTCCAACCATCATATGCTTCAGTAATGTTTTCTCCCACGAATGACACCTCTTCATCAGGAAAATACATTTTCAAGGGTTCGTATTCTCCTCCTACCGGATTCTTAGCAAGATGATTCGCCGATGATTATCCTTTGACCGCCTTTTGAGTTACGTAGACGATATCGAACTCACTCAACAGTATCTGCCATTTGGCCAATTTTTCGGTCGGCATGGGTTTCTGAAATATATATTTCAAAGGGTCCATCCTAGAGTATGTAGTGTAGGCACAAAAGTAATGCCTCAACTTCTGGGCCGTCCAGGTCAAAGCACAGCAAGTACGTTCCAGCAAAGAGTACTGTGCTTCGTAAGGTGTGAACTTCTTACTCAAGTAGTAGATGGCTTGCTCCTTTCTCCCTATCTCGTCATGTTGTCCCAGAACACACCCAAAGGCTCCATCCAATACGGATAGATAGAGCAGCAAAGGTCGTCCTGGCTCACCAGGACCGGTGGTGTGGACAGGTACTCCTTGATTTTGTCAAAAGCTTTCTAACAATCTTCGGTCCAGCTTGTCTTGGCATCTTTCCTCAGCATCTTGAAGATGGGTTCACATATGACTGTGGATTGTGCTATGAAGCGACTGATGTAGTTGAGACGCCCTAGGAAGCTCATCACGTCCTTTTTGCTCCTAAGCGGCGGTAACTCCTGAATAGCTTTGACTTTTGACTAATCTAGTTCGATCCCTCGACGACTGACAATGAACCCCAACAACTTTCCTACGGGAACCCCGAATGCACATTTGGCGGGGTTTAGTTTCAAGTTGTACCTCCTTAGTCTGTTGAAGAACTTTCTCAAGTCTGCTATATGGTTTGCGGCCCTCTTGGATTTGATGATGACGTCGTCCACGTATACCTCTATCTCCTTGTGTATCATATCATGGAAGATGATTGTCATGGCTCTCATGTAGGTAGCCCCAGCATTCTTTAGACCAAATGGCATCATCTTGTAACAGTACACTCCCCATGGTGTAACAAAGGCTATTTTCTCCGCGTCCTCTTCGTCCTTCCAAATCTGGTGATAACCCGCAAAGTAATCTACAAAAGATTGGAGTTCATGCTTGGCGCAATTATCGATCAGGATGTGTATGTTTGGCAGTGGGAATTCATCTTTGGGACTTGCTTTATTTAAATCCCGATAGTCAACACATACTCTGACTTTTCCATCTTTCTTCGGAACTAGCACAATGTTGGCTAACCAAGTTGGGTACTCAACCACCTTGAGAAATTTGTCTTTGATTTGCTTGGTAACCTCCTCCTTGATTTTTAGGCTCATGTCTGGTTTGAACTTTCTGAGTTTCTGCTTCACAGGCGGGCACATTGGATTGGTAGGTAACTTGTGAGCCACTATGGACGTGCTCAAACTTGTCATGTCATTGTATGACCATGCGAAAATATCCTCATATTATTTTAGGAAATAGATGTACTCTTCCTTCTCTGTTGGTGATAAGTGAATGCTGATGCGAGTCTCCTTGACGGTCTCGGCATCCCCCAGGTTTACTGCTTCAGTTTCGTCCAGGTGGACTTAGGCTTATTTTCAAAGTTTTCCACCTCTCCGACAACTTCCTCGGGTATCTCGTCTTCTTCATCAGAATTATTATCCTTATGTTGCGTTGCCTCATTACATGTCACAGTCACCGGTTCATCAGGAAAAGTAATAATAACGCCGTAGAAAGAAAAGTGTAGAAAATAGTAATGAATAATAAAGAGCAAATGCATTTGATTAAAATTAAACAACATCTAGACAAACATGGCTCGATGAATCGAGCATATATTTTGAAACAAAACAAGTCTTTAAAACAAAGTAACTGAAAATTTTAAATGCCTAGAATGGCTATAGAAATAAAATCTGCCAAGCTACCTAGGGACTCGGCGCCTGGGATGGTGTGGCGGTCCAGTTTCTGAGAGCAGCTCCCTTCTCCATAGCCTGAATAGTGAGGCCTTCTTCCTCCTCCTCTTCAATTATTGCACTGCATTGTATCATTTATTCTGATCTTTCCTTTGCTTTTAGGATCACTTGGAAGAGGAGGGTGTGGAGGACCTTTAGGTATGTTGATGATACCAGTATGTGTGAACCAACCTTAGGGATGAGAATGAAGAATAAAGAAAAAAACAAAAAGGTAGACAAGACAGTAAGGGTTCGGAAATGTTTGCAGTATTTAAACACATACTGGGAGAATGTAAATTCGTGTCTTAGTTTGGGAGCCTCGTTGTGCCAGAGGTAGGCCTAGCAACAAGTTGATTTGGAGAACTTAGATGCCAATAAATGCCTCATTTCATTAATATAAAAATAGACGAATCCCAAAATGACACTAAGATAATAAAGGTAAGTCACTATCGGTACTTGACCTAATTACATTTAGGAAAGCAAATAAATCTAGCCTACTTGGTCCCAGAAGGACCTTCCCCCGACTCAATCTTTCTAACTCCATCAATCAGGTTCCCCAGCTCTCGCAGACCCAGCAGCAGATAGGCTCTAGCCAGATGTCCTCCCTTGCTTCCTTCAATATCTCATTTTCGGCAATACAAAAAGGTTAGGCCCTTTTCCCCCATCCGATTCGACTATTTATACATTCATGATTAGCATATTGGCATTTAGTTCTCCAAATTAATGCACAAAACGTGGTTGTGTCCGTTGGGGTTATGGAAAACCCGATGGACTTTTGGACGAGGCTTGTCTTAAAGGATTATTATGCGGACAACATATTAATCCGACTAAGTTTGACCATGATGCATGCACAATTTCGACCAGAGTAAGTGATAATAGGTGAATTTAACTATAATTAGGCCCTAAAGAACCACCTTCTTGTATAGTTTTGATGATAAAAGTGATAACAAAATGCTCTAATTAGTGCTTTTCATGCTTTGCAGGTGATATATGACAAGAGAAGGCTATGGAGTACTTTTGGGATCAAATATGGAGAAAAAGAGGCCAATCGTAAAATTCTGCCAAGTGAACCAAGCGAAGCAGCTCAAGCCAGGCCTGAAGAAGGACTGCCGCGGTTCCACCGCGACCGCGGCAGAATCGCGGTAGAAGACTGTCGCAGACAAGTTGAGATTCAGAGAAGGTGTGTGGCCGCGGTTTGACCGCGACCGCGGCAGAACCGCGGCAGAGACGGAAAAGTTCAGGGACTTAAGTACAAAACACGGGTTTTTTTAGCCCAAAACCGTATTTTAAATACTAGACTTCGCCCAAGGGAGCAGGGATTTGTATTGGAGAATATTTTAGCAAGCAAAACAATTGTGAGAGATCACCTAAAACGTCATATCTTCTTCTTCTTTAATTTTTCTTGCAATTATGATTATGAATATTGTTCTAGTTTATTTACCCATAGTCATGAGCAGCTAAATCTTTTGTCTAGGGTTTTGATGGAACCTATTGAGGGATGAACTTCTTGTTTATGTGAATATAGTTTGCCTGTTTAATTTCTATTTGTTCAACTACGTGTTTGTTGTAGTTAATTGACAGGATCCTCAATTAGCTGTGTCTATTTAGTGTGCATAACTCGGGAGAGAGTGCATATTTAGGTGAATGTTGAACAACACCACTCCCAAAGTATAAGAGGGATCTATAACTGCGGGTTTAAAGGTGAGATTAGGAATAACAAAGCCTTGGGTGCTAAATCGTTTAAGTGAAACTGTGATAAAATTAAAGCTAAGCTAGTGTATCTCGGGAGAGTGCATTTAGTAAATTACTGTGATTACTCGGGAGAGATTTACGGTAAGAAGAGCGTTCGTGATTGATAAAATGTGTTGGTGATTTGTATGAAACTAAACGAAGAATTTCGATTATAGGGGAAATTAGTACACTTAGCCGCTTTCTCATTAATTGTTTACAGCTTAAACAATCTTTAATTGGCAGCTATTTTAGTTTACTGTTAATCTTAGCTTAATTTAAAAACAACATCAACTGTGATTCTCAACGTTTGGGAATTATGATTCTAAAGAGTTTAGTAGTTAAAGATGTTGATTGATAGGTTAATTCTCTGTGGATTCACTCTGGGCACAATACTCAGGTTATATTATCAACGTTCCGCATTGTCCTTTTATAAGCAATAGTTGGGCATGGATCAATTTCGCGCCGTTGCGGGGAAGTTACGGAATTTACCATACCATGATAGAAATACAAATTTTCTTAGTGTTGGTCAGTTTTTCTCTGTACCAATTTTTCATTGAAATTTTGACGTTGTTGATCTGGTCGCACAGGTGTATGCCTAGAAATTCTATGAGGACTGGAGAATACTTGAAGACTCTCAGACCCCGAGAAAACATTCCGGAATATTGAACCGTGCCAACAAAAGACTTCAACAATCCCAACAAACACACAATTCGAAATTGCACATGGGAGACGTAAACGACCCCAACCGGAAACGTCAGTAATGAGCAAGTTGCTAAATGCAGAGAAAGTGCCCTCCTGTGCCTGAGGGTGCACTATTATGATGGGCACCAACCCACAATTGACAATCTGGCCACTGCTATTGTTGTGCCAGTAATACAAGCTGAAATCGTTCCAGATCACAATTAACATGCTGCACTGTTGCAAAACAAGGGACGTCTTTTCTGGACACAAAATTAGAAGATCCTCAGCAGCACTTGAAGATACTTCCTGTCTATCTGCAAAACTCAAAGGCAACCCAACGTGACTCGGAAGCAATCAGACTGTTATTGTTTCCATTTCGGGTGACAAGGAAGCTGCTCAGTTTGGCTAAATCACTCCCCCAATAAACTCAGTAGAAACTTGGATGAGTTAGTCAAGGCAATTTTCACAAACAAGTTCCACCCGCCCAACAAAACTGCTCACAAATTGACGAGATCGTGAGCTTTCAACAGAAACCAATGGAGACATCTGCATGAGACAATGGGGCAGGTTTAAAGGAATTGTTGGTTTGTGGTCCCCACCACGGTGTTTCCAGGGAACAGATGTTGGACAACGGTTTTTACATGCGACTGTCAGAAGCATGAAAAAATATTGTAGATGCCTCAGCTGGCGGGGCATTCTGTTGAGGCAAAAACCTGGAGAGAAGGTCAGAATCTGCTTGACAAGATGCACCAAAATTCGGGTGTGGACGGACCAGGAATGCACCTATCACTCCAGTGGTGCACTCAGTGCTCTTTACCCTCAAATACTATGGGCTGAAAATATGCGACCCTCCTGAACGATGAGCCATACTCACCAAAAGGTGGAAGGAATCAGGGCCGAAACACAAGTACATATTGTAGACACTACCAACGGGGGCTTGTGCACATCTTGCATTAGCCAGCCAATTGGTAATCCTTGGAATGCAGAACATGATCATCAGCATCAACACCCTGAGGACATGAACTATGTGTCCAACTATGGAGGCCAGAGACAGGGCAATCAGAACTGGGGCCAGCAAAATCAGCAGCAATACAGGCCGGCGCAGCCACAGTTTAACACAGGAAACATGGGAGGTATGAGACCCCCCAACAATATGGCACCTTATCCCAGGCCACAGGGGTACAACAATCACAATCAGCAGCAAGGGTATCATCCACCTCAGCAGCAGCATGGTGGAAGACAAGAAGATGGGTTTTCTAGACTGGAAGCAATGATGCAGCAGGTTATTGGGTCCAATGCCAAAATCAATGAGAGAGTAGATGCACATGATGCAGCAATCAAAAATATTGAAGTGCAAATGGGCCATATTTCAATGTCTCTGAACAATCGTCCTCAAGGGACATTACCAGCAGACACACAAATAAATCCAAAAGATTAAGGCCCAAAGCAGCCGATGGCGGTGAGTCTCCGTAATGGCAGGGATCTGGATGTAGAACAAGAGAGGGCTCAAGAAAATAATCAGGCTGAGACACTCATACCAGTGCCCATTGAGCTGGATGAGTCAACGATACTGACAGAGGTGACAGTTCAGCCTGCTCAGGAAGAGAAGAGCATTCAGCAAGAGACTGAGAAAGTAAATGAGCCAGTGCAGGAGCCAGTAGTTGAGATAGAAGCTGAGAAAGAGCAGTCCCAAGTGATTGAGAAGAAGAGACCTCCTGCACCCTTTCCACAGAGGCCGGCCAAGCATCAAAAGGAGGAGCAGTATAAAAAGTTCTTTGAAATGCTCAAACAAATCCAGGTAAACATACCATTGATTGAAGCTTTAAAAGAGATGCCTGGGTATGCAAAGATGATGAAGGACTTGATGTCACGGAAATTTGATTTTCAAGACTTGGCCACGGTTACACTTACTCAGACCTGTAGTGCAGTGGTGACTAGACCAATTGCAGAAAAGCTGTCTGACCCAGGGAGCTTTACAATTCCGTGCACTATTGGAAATTTCGCCTTTGCTAAGGCTCTCTGTGATTTAGGGGCCAGCATTAATCTTATGCCTCTGGCTATTTATAAGAGGTTGGGCATTGGGAGAGCTAGACCCACCTCCATGTTGTTGCAGTTGGCCGACAGGACTGTGAAGCGTCCATTTGGTATCCTTGATGATGTGCTGATTCAGGTAGGGAAATTCGTGTTCCCTGCAGATTTTGTGATCTTGGATTGCAAAGTGGATGAAGAGATACCTATAATCTTAGGAAGACCATTCTTGGCCACGGGGAGAGCTCTGATTGATTGTGAGACTGGGGAGCTCAAGATGAGGCACAATGATGAAGAAATAACATTCAATGTGTAGAAGTCTATGAGGCGACCAAGCGAGTTCGCCAATTGCTCTCTTATTGATGCCGTGGATGTAATACTAGAGTCTGATGATGAGGTGTTGACTATTGAGGACCCCCTTTCTGCATGTTTGATGAACTTAGATGAAGTGAATGGGGAGGATCTAGCAGAATGGTGGCTGTTGGCATTAGAAGGTAGAGGGTTCTGGGATAGAAATATAGAATCTGGGCCCTTGCACTTAGAAAAGAGGGAAACTCCTCCAGCCAAGCCATCTATCGAAGAACCACCAAAGCTGGAGTTAAAGCCTTTGCCCGCCCACCTCAGGTATGAATTTCTGGGGCCTGACTCCACATTACCTGTTATTATCTCATCTAGCTTGTT